>NC_135017.1:21429188-21738688 GCF_051020955.1 Megalopta genalis | reverse complement strand
TAAACGTAATTCATCAATTAAATTTTATTATACATACGGTGTCTATAATTAAAACTGCAGGTATTTGATTTATACTTTTTCTAGACTAGAATTTTGTTCAATTATTTTTGAATTCTTTCATAAATTGTAGAAAGATTCTTTCCAATTTTTCTTCAGTTTGTAAACAAATGTGAATAATTGCGGATTATTCGATTATTCGAGCCTCGCGACTCATTTTTACAGTTGTCAACAATTATAAAAACGAGGTGCACGGCTCGAATAATCGTATCACCTGTTCCCAGTTTATGCATTTTTGTTCACAGGCTGAAGAAAAATTAAGGAAGAATTTATTCTAACCGTTCTAACGCTGCAATTATTATTTAGCATTCGAGCGAAGAGAAATTAGTTACCCTGTCATTTCTTTTTGTTGTTAATACCGGGGGATGGGTGTTCATACGTCTACAGGATATTATCGACGAATATTGGTCTCCCACGCAGCGTACACTCGTTTCGCCATTGCAGCGCACAAAACGCATTTCCTTTATTTTGCAGAAATGTGATAGTTGCGTTTCACCGTTGCGTTTCAGCCGTTCGTGTTTTCATTTCGGGCGATGTATAGCGGGAAAACAGTCCATTTCATCGAACGTTATGAGAAATGTCTGCAACCGGAACCATTTAATTTTCGATCAACACGCAAATACGCGCGGAGTCGGAGTACAGTAACAACAACTGAAATGGAAACGCGGATAGCGTGCACGCGTTCGAAATTGTCTTCAAGTGAAATCATTGCGATAAATCGTGTGCCGAAATTTCGGAACGCTTCAAGAAGATGGCCGAAAGTTTTGGCCGCCGTTGGTCTACACGCTCTTTTAAATATTCATCAGCGCCGGGGTTTCCACCATTTTAATCTATTCGCGGGACCGTAGCGCCGCGCTCTCCCGAATCGCGGAAGAAGCGCGACTTTACGGGGGGGAGAAAAAAGATACGTCCGCGCGAAGATAAAGCTGTTTCTTCGCGTGGAAGCATATTTCCGTCCCGGGGAGAAAAAGAAAGGAGCATCGGCCCGGCCCGGCGGTAGTTTAAAAATGCCACTCCCCGACGCGATGGCGATAAGATAAAAGGCAATTTCCATATAAACACTGGCGGCGGGACGTTTGCATGCAAATTAAAATAAAACAGGGAGGAAGTTTCTTTCGGTGGAAATTCACGGGGAACTAACGGCGCGTCGCGACGCGAAGCGACGAATCGGAGGGCGCGGCCTTCCGCGGAACGGAAAAAGATTTCGGGGAACGGATTTCGTCTCTGCTGGGCCTCGCACGGTTCACAAGATGGACAAAATTCAAGAATGTCACTGCTCCTAATCGTATTCAGCGACCGAATGCTCAAAAAATCGGGCAGGAGATTAATTTCGAGCGAGTTGGCCGAGCGAATGTTAGGAGGATCGAATAGCACGTCGGTTCGCAACGCGACTTGTTTGCCTTGTCTCATGAACAGAAGGCCATTTCACGATGTAATCTTGGTAAAAAAAATGGTAGCCAGGGATTATATAATCCTAATTAATCGATAGAAATTCTGTAACGCTCATATGCAATATAATAATCGACACGAAACGAAATAATTAAGTTCGATTTATTTTCGTACACTTTAAATAAGGTTTAAGGGAAAAACGACTCAAAATATCCTGGCATTCTTATCTCAACATATTCGTCAAATAGCACATTTTGATACCATAAAAGCATTTTTTGCGAAAAATCGCGGTCTTCGGAGTTACTTAATAAAATATGCGGCCATAACCGGTCAACAGTTTTGTACGAGGGCATTCACGGAAACACAAGATTCGATATTTTAATAAACAAGAAATTTGTTTATGAAATCATATAATTTTCATGCCGATCGATGCACCGTTGTATTTTCTTCGACGAATTATTACGGCACGAAAACTGATCCACTTAGGAGTTGCGATATTTGTCCCGGATGCTCGCATAAGCGTCGCGCCGCGCGTCGCGTCGCGGCTGGATGGAAACAATTTCACAGCGCCGTCGCGCTTTTAGATACGAGATAATACATTTCGCGGGGATTTACAAGGCGGCCGGCAAAGAAAGAATATGGGACGCGTGGAAGAGCTCCGCGGAACACACCTCGACTTCCGGAAATGAGCTCCCTTCCTGCACGCCTCTTCGCATACGTCACGCTATGCTGGCGTTCCCTTTGGCAATGCCTCTGTGTGTAGAGCGTTTTTTAGGAGCGACGCTGCGCGTCGGGTACGAATGAGCGTCTTTGATACGTGTTTCCCCGTCGAAAGCTTCGGCGGAGCATCCCCGAATCCGAATCGATAGAGCGACAATGGCGTTCGGCCGAGGAAAATCGGTCGACGCGAAAATTCGCTTATTTAACGCTTCGACAATGGCAACCTCGAAAACCTCATTTATTTGTTTAACAGTAAACGTACAGAGCGATAAAATCGACTTCGCGTGTTGCCTCGTAAAACCGACAAGATTCAATTTAATTAGATTCGCATGGTTTTTATCGCGGAGATTTTTATCGATTCCAGTGAAACGTTTTTATAATTTCTATAATTGTACAAATCCGAAGGATACGCTAACAGTTTCGAGTTTGGGAATTTTAGGAGAGTCAGATTGCATCGGGATCGCTTCACCTTATCGATCCGCTGCGCGCGATGTGCATTTTCATCTTCAGTATTGTCTTTGACCGAGTTCATATTGTCTTTGACGAAGCCTCGCCACTGTCACCGACAGAACTCGCCCGTTCGAACAGAGACAACTAAACACTGCATATTTGCAAGCAGAGAAGGCGGCTGTTGTTGGAAGATACACTGTTGAGATAAGGGAGCGTCCGAAGTCTAAGACGTTCGGAAATTACGGTATTTGGACAATATATTCGTAATGGATGCTTGAATAAGGATGGCTCCACTGCGGTCCATTCGCCTTGACCATCTCGAATATTGCTGTGACGTGACCACACGTGGCTTTGATAAATGTACGCGGAGGCAAAATCATTCGCAACTTCTGTAAATTGTTCATTAATTTTTTACCAACTTTGAAAAGCTATTTTCATTGTAATATATTCGAACAAAGTGAATTTGACTAGGATGTTTCGGTTGAATTAATTAAATTGCTCTGACTTTATGGTCAAAGCAATTTTATGTTATTTCTTTTCTCGCTGTGCATATAATATATATTGCAATTTGCACAATTTGTTTCAATAATCATATTTATTTATTTCTGCATGTAGTTTTAATTACTGTGCCACTCTTACTCACGTATTATGCAATTTTATATTCTTCTTTCTCATTGTGCATATATTATATATCGCAATTTGCACAATTTGTTAATATATATTGCAATATGCATAAAGCTAATGTCCTGAAAGGGATTCCCAGCTTAAATGAAAATAGCTCGGGCGGCTCTCGTCAACCGTCTGCCATCTTTAATTTAGTGGTGCTTCATTTAAATAGCTCTTAAGATGAATTTTTATCGGAACCCTAAATCTTCTGTTCCTCTTAAACCTTTAAGTGCTGACTAAAATGAGGAAGTACAGTGCTATCGACTTTTTACATTAGTTTCATGACTTTGCATTATATTCGTGGTGTTATTAACGTCATTCACGTTATACTCATATTATAATATATACGGTAGATCAAATTTTTCATAAATTCCACGAATTATGTAGAGCTACGTAAAAAATGCTTATATTGGATATACATTTTGTAACATCGTTTGCAGATATTCAGATACAAAATATATTCATAAATACTAAATACAGTAGTGTGCGTAATTATACACTTGAAGTAACTTTTATATTTTTACTGACAGTTAAACAATGGTTAAACAAAAACTATATTTACGTGTTTCTATTTTCTGTTATTTCTGATACAGTTGTACAAATATGATGCTCTATTATTAAGGTTTTTTTTAAATGTCACTGAAAATGTAAAAGTTACTTTCAGTCTATAATTATTCACTGTAAATTGTACAGTTTCTATAAAATTACTATTTATGAGCAAAATATCTAACCTTACAAAATATCTAACCTACAAAATTTGCAGAAATCAAGGTAACAGGTTTCATTAATCTTTTAACATTTTTCCAACAGTTACTCAAACCGCTGAGATCCTTTAACTCACTTATTCCCGCAGAAAAGGGATAACAAAAGCGGCACGAGATTTCAATAAACGTACAATTCTCTGAAAAATTACATCGGAATTACTATGACTGTCGTCTCCGGCGTGAATTATTTTGCAAATCCCCGACCGTGACAAGAACAAACAGCGACCAGGCGAAAATATGCGGAGAATAGCGTTAATAGGCGATAAGAAAAGTGGCGGATCAAGGCGGAGGGAGAGAGGGGAAGTTCTCGGGGAGCTGTAGAAGTGATACAAATGGGATTGGAAAGTGCACCCTTTGAACTTTGTTAGAGAAGCGCGTCCAGTCAGACGCTTTCCGATCTATTTTAACAGGCTGCAGTTTCGCCGAGGAGCCGCGCTATTGTCATGAAAAATAACGTCGTAAGGAAAGTTTCGCCGGGGACGATGAAAAACGACGGGGCTGAAAAAAGAGAGAGAAAGAGCGAGAGAGAGAGAGAGAGAGAGAGAGAGAGGAAGAGAAGCGTTCGAGTTGACTGCCGCCGCGTCTCTATGGAGGAGGATCCCCGGCGAGCCGCGAACGATAAGCTGCGACAGAAATTCTGCAACTCCGTGACAAGTGGAAAGTTGCCGTCCTGATTGAATCCCGGGCTCGCGAAATTCCCCATCGAGGAATTCCACGAAATTCAAATGCGTCCGTCGACTCGTAGAATCGTTCGTTCGACATCTGACGCGGCTGCGATGATGCGAATGAATTATTGATCAGAGAGAAAGAGAAAGAGAGGGGGGAGGGAGAGGTCCTGGCCAGGAGAGTTAGTCGTCATCGGACAAAGTTCATTCCGACGACTGTCTTCGTTAACGGAAACTCGACAGATGAATTTGCAAATTTTCGATCGGCATGGTTATGTAGGAAGGCTAAAATCCGTCGTCCCTAAATGCCGCGGAACTTCCCTCAGGAAAATTCGCCCGGCGTCCGTCCGCGCGGCGAAAGCCGCGAAACTTCCATGAAAATCGATATTCTGTTTAACGAATGCATAATTGATTCAATTAATGCCGCGATAATTATTTGCCGAGACGTCGCGTCCGCGCTGTCCGTTGTTGACGGCGTCGATCGACGGGCTACATAATAATCGAACGCGTGCGACAGTTGACGACGGTGCATCGGTGGAACGTTGGTGTAATTAGCTGACTGCGGATCTTTGTGGAGAACAATAATGATCTTCGTCAATTGCAACAGACGCGAGTCACATAGAAACGTCTTTCTTCCATGAATAATTTCTTGGATAATTTCGGTTGATAATAATACAGAGACGTGCTTAAATTCATTCAATGCTCTCGTTGTTTCAAATTTTATCTTTATCATTTTTATCATACTCATTCGATTTCAATGTCACGAGTCAACAGGAGATCGAGTTCCAATGCAGATCATCGCAAAGCTTGGTAAACTCCGTCAGTGCCCGGATATTGCATGTTGATGTATGTGTTGCGCGTATGTGTACCTATTACGTTTAGGTAGCAAAATGCGGGCTGCTTTGAATTTATCGCTCATTTGTTGTACATTTGTCCGTACGCATTTAATTAGCCCACAGCGCCGATCGACGAGCTTTCCCGCGAAACGAGTTTAGTCCATCGGGATATTAAATTTCTATTATTGCCAACGAATATTATGACTTCGATAAATTACTGTACCGTGTTAAATATTACTGAATTTTCAATTGAATTATAATATCGAATGACGCGGCAACGGAAGCAAATTCGTGCAGCATTGTTTTTTATGCATTGAAAACAGAGCGAGAAGCGGTAAAAGTTGCAGGTAATATCGATTTTTGAATATGCGAAGACTATGTACATGCATGTTGCGGTATCGAGGAAGAAACGATGCTCTGTTTTATTCAATGATCGCCGCGTGAACATAAGTGCATACAATTACAAATCTGAACAATCCGGTTGAAGGCACTCGTGCACGTCGAGAGTGATCGACGGGGCGAGTGGAAAGTTCAGCGTGGATCACGAGTGATTGACATATTAACAGTTCCACAGTGTTTCTTTCTATCGGCATTCCAATGTGTTTTCACGTCTGAATAAACTCTAAGAAAATTGATAGTGAAACGATGATGAAAATTGCTATTATCATTTCGAATGGTACTGCTTATAATAATTATATAATGATAATTATTATTATTCGGACTTTGACTCGTGATAATTATTATTCGGACTTTGCTTTGATTGTGAAAGAGATATGATAGCATACAATAATTACTTTTAAATCAATTTCATAGTGATATACAATAATTGTTTTAAATTAATTTTATAGTGATATACAATAATTATCAATGACAAGAATTGCATAATTATACAAACAGTATGAATTGAATGATTGTACAGACAGTATAAATTGAATAATTATACAGAAAATATGAATTGAGTGATTATACAGAAAATATGAATTGAATAACTATAGAAACAGTATGAATTGAATAATTATACAACATAATGGTAATAAGATTCGTTTGAATAACAATAAATGAGAATTTCCACTTTTCTAAAGTAAATACCAATTAACTTTTCCTCGCGAAGATCGTATCCGCTTAAAAATTCGTTAAGAATTCGTATTAAATTCTTGATCATTTCGCATCAGGATATTTCATACGCGAATAGACTCACAAATATCCAAGGATTTGTTCTCTTTTTAGATTATTCGTCCTCCGTGTCACCGTGCACAACAGTAAAAGAGAACGATAATGAAACGAATGAAAATTCAGTGAATAAAACAATTCTAAATTACACGTTAATTGAGGATCAGATCGTTACGCCTGTCACGCTCGCGAGAGTAATCACGAGCCATGAAATGTCCCCTAATCGAGCCAGCACCCATAGGACACGTCCGTTGGTTATGCTAAATCATAATTGAAGGTCCAGATGGCAAGATCAAAGGATCGAGAGCGATGCTTTGATGAAGGATCGCGTATCGACGCACTCGAACCGATTAGCATCCGAACGTTCTAACGTCGGCCCACTTAACGTAATTGCTAATCCTCCGGGAACATAGATCTCCGCGTGCCAACCTAATCCGTTGCCCAATCCTCGAAGGCAGAGAGACTTTCGCCCAGCCACCACTAAGAAGATTTGACGAATATTCGCGTAACTCCGATTCGGTAAAACCCGTCTTATCGGAGCTCCAATTATTAGTCACAAGTACGGTCTGCCATTACCGCGGTTCTTCTTCAGGATATTCAGATTTTTAGCGAAATTATCATCCGGTGATCAATTCGAGCTCTCGATTCGAGCTCTCAATGCGTGCGAAAACCGATGCCCGAAACTTTTAAATCGCTGATTTTCTAAATCAATGCAATTGCTTGCAGTCGAGCTCGTTAATGTCAAAACAGATTTCTGTTTGCGGAAATTTAAAGAGCAGTTCGAAAGAGCACTCTCGGCTGAAACGTTACCTGCGATATCTTATGCTCTGCGTTCATGAGAGTTTTACTGGTACTAACACACTGCCTGGTAAAATTCTCCCGTGATAAATGTTCCTTGAAGTTTACACTTCTGTGAATGCAACTTCACGTTCATCTACGCGGAGATATTATTTTTTATGCACGCGTTATTGTCATTATTTTTTGTTATTTTTGTCATTATTTTATTAGCATTATTTTATTATTATCACTATTATTTTCGCACACGTCTTATTACCGTTACGTACGTATTATCACACCAATGCCAGCGTATCGCTATTACATAATATACTATAATATAAAGATAATAATATAATATAATAATAATAATATAATATATATATAATATAATAATATAATATACTATACTATAATATAAAGAATATCCTAAAATATGCTGAATATGCGGAACGAAGTCCTCGTTCCTAGTTCGTCGGAAAATTATGCGTCGTTAAGATACTTGCACGCAATACACCAGGAATATTTATGCACGTCGTAATGCAGGATGTCTCTGTAAAGAAAATAATTGGTGTGCCCTCTCGAAAATTTTCAACAACGAATATTATATTTTAGCGAACGTTGTCCTCTCCGCGATTACACGGTCCAGCAAAATGCAAATGATGCAACAAGTTACGAGGTGCTCCAGTTCCCCCTTATCTTTGCACCTATTTCCCCCTTGTTTTCCCAAGTATCTTTTTCCATTCTTTTTGAAGCAAACAGCCCTTGTATGTACAGTATATGTATAGTTCTCCTGAGCTCGAAGGGAAACTTCCATTCACTTGACTTTTTAGTGGACCTTCCGCGCATCGTGCACCGTCACTTTTTACATTACCTTTTACGAAAGAAAAGCCCCGTTTTCGTCGAACGACGTTGCAGAACTTCCCGGCAGCTTACAGTATCAATTTCATCGAAACTCAATCGCGTGGTCGATTTTTTATCGCACGCAATACCGTCTTGAATAATTTATATTCGCGTCGTCGTGTTTCACGTCATTCTTTACATTCCTTTTTCTTTTTCTATCGGTACGTCTCTTTATTTCCGAATTTCATGAAATTTACACGCTATTAATTTAAAATCAAATCGTCGAATAAATTACGAACACCGCGCAGACATCGATGCGAAGAAAACGAGAAGCACGCGGCGCGGTTAAATTCTCGCGAATGTTCCACGTTCGCGAGCGTAAAATATTTTGAAATCGAACTGAAACGCACACAAATAAATTCCGATAACATAAAAGCCGGACCACTGTTTTTCGTGTTTTAATTATTCGATATCACTGTTTTCGGTACAAAATATTACATTCGATCTGTTTTATTTTCATCGGCGCGCTGCGCTCGCATCGTTTAGCGTTCGAAATCTGAAAAGCATGTTTCCCTTGTCATTTACGCGCGACCTGCGACGGCAGCTCGCGTTATCGCCGGAACTTCGATCGTCTAGGTTCCATGGGCCGCGAGGATATCAGAAGGAGGCGCGATAACCGACGAACCTTTAACACGGCAAGGCGCCAAGAATCCTAAACACTCGAATTCCCGCTCGGAACTTCGCTGAATGTCGACGTTTTGAGAAATACTGCTTCGTCTAGCGGGAGGCTTGAAAATATTTAGGGGACGATGACTGCTTAGAACAGCGGCAAATTGGCACCGGCGGTGCCAGGTTGCCAGATCGCCGGCTAAACCGCGACGTAACCGACGCCGGATCACGTGGCGAGGTAAGGAGCGGTAAGTGGGGGAAGGCCGACTGCTAGCGTCGACCAATGACAGCCTCGCGGCAACGTGTTTCGTTCGGCAAAAGCGGACGCGTCTCGTAAGTGAAGCCTCTGCCGCCAGAGGCGCGAGAATAGACCCGAGAAGTCGGACTAGCCCGAGGTAACCCGAACGTCGCTGACGTCACAGTTCAACCGGCAGCCTGGCAACACCGACAGGGAGTCTATTTGACGTCGAGTCACCGCTATTAATAGGAAATCTATTCGATATCAAGTCACCGTCATTGGTACGACGACGATATGACGTCGCGTTACCTCCTTGACGTGTCATTTTCTTCACAGTTATTGCAAAATTTTTCGATTGCAACGATTTTTTAGAAGGGAAAGAAAATTGATGTTAATTGTTGATTAATTTTACTTGAATGCTTAAATATTGATGTCGAGGATTTTATTCTAATTTTAGAGAATAGGATAATATCCATACTTAACCAGTTAGCGAAAATATTGGATCAAAAAGACGGTCTTATTTAAATGGTTAATAAATAAATACTAGAAATTTTCGTCATGTGTCGGACTAGCCAAAGTACGACAAGGCATTAAAACAATTAACTATTAAAACAATGGTGACTATTTAAAGTAAATAACAGTTTAATGACCGATCACACAACATGTGTGTGATGCTGTAATAATTACATAGGCGATTGCTTTAATAATTACCACACGAAGGAAAAATATTAAATTTATTCTATTAAATACATTGTTAATGTTGTCGTTGCTTTTTTGATTTAACGTGTCTTGTCATTGATAATTATTGTACATCACTGTAAAATTTATTTAAAAATAATTATTGTATGCTATCGTATCTCTTTCACGATCAAAACAAAGTCCAAATAATTATGAATAGTACCATTTGAAATGATAATAGCAATTTTCATCATCATTTCACTATCAATTTTCTTAGAGCACACGTTGAATTATATCATGAATTTACATAAATATTGCCGGCCCCTGGCGACGTTCGACTGCGCAGACGTGCAGTCATTAAACTGTTAAAAAATTTTCTCGATCCTCGAACGCGGAACAGAGAGTTTTCCATCAGACGGCAGAGGTGGCAAGCGTTCCGCAAGATCGAGTCCCGCCGAGTGATTTGCAAAACAGACGCGGCTAAAATGATCGTTGCCGGATAAATTTGTCGTGGCGTCGATAAACCGAGTTTTGTCACTGTTCGCAGGTAAATCGACGGGCCTGGTCACGACCACGAGAGTGACACACGCGACACCGGCGGCCCTTTACGCGCATTCGGCAAGCCGTTACTGGGAGGACGACGGCAAGGTGCCACCTGCTGCACGGACCTCCTGCAAGGACATCGCACGTCAGCTGCTCGAGGACGAACCCGGCCGCAACATAAACGTACGAGATTATATTTTAGCTTAACCGGCTTTGTCCCAGGAGTCGTAGATTCTCCGCAGTCTTTATATCTGCCCTTTTGTGGTCCTCGCGGCCCGCTACGTGCGCGGACTTCCGAAAGGGGGTCCACGGAACCCGGAGGACCACGCGTGTCAAATATTTTACGCTAATCTAAGACGGGAATCAAGAGCGATGATACTGCGGCGTCGGATTCGCTATCGAGTTATTAACCGACGACCGCGCCACGATTTTCCAGCTTGATTTGCGCCGGCTGTTGAATACGGTCGCCGACAAATATGTGCGAGCACCCTTTGAAACGGTCCAACCTTTTTAAAACTTTGGTATAACTTTGTCGAAACTCGCGAAACGGTGTAACTTTTTTCACATCTGAAAAAGAACGATATAACTTTTTTTAGAAACTCGTAGGACGGTGTGTAACTTTTTTGAAAATTTGAGAGAAACTGGATAAACTTTTTTTCGAAGCTGGATGAAATGTTCTTCGTCGCGAGATAATAATAGAACATTTGAAAGGTTTCAGAACGGAGATCGGTGCGTAATTGTACGATTATTTAATTGCATTGTTGCGTATACGTTATAATATTGATCAGATGCGCGAAATTCGAGATACTATGTTTGGCAACTTCGAACAATAATAGTGTACATAATTAGATGAATGCTACTGGACGTTGAATTCAGTTCATCAAGTATTCAGTGTATTCATACACGCTAATAGATGTTTCTAAATAGTATGTGACGTTACTGTGCAATTTAATCGAAGCTGCTAGAGAATATTCAGTTGGTATGTGTCCTCATAATTTGGCGGTGTTCGCTACAGTTTTAAACATTCCAAATACAATATTTAGGATTAATACGGTCGGTTGTTAAAATCGCATATATATGTATGTATGTATGTATGTGTAAATATTTAATTCAATTTCGTGGTCAATATATATAAAAAAATATATATACACATTATTAAATATGATAAAATATAATATAATATAAAACATAATAAAACATAATATAATATGAAATATAATAATATATATTTTATATATAATATAAAATTTAATGAAACATAATATAATATGAAATATAAAATATAATAAAGTATGATATAATATAAAATATAATAAAGTATGATATAATATAAAATATAATAAAATATAATATAAGATAAAATATAATAACTTTACCATCAACGTTACAAACTAATTCATACTCGATCCGTCATCATTATTTCTGTTCACCGTCAAATACGGTATCGGAAGCGTGGAACGGAAAAATTCGTAACGCGGCGCATTATTGATTTAAAAATTTTTTTGTTGAAATGCATCGGCAAACAATACCGCGTATCCATTTTCCGCCGCGTAGATTCTATTGGTTGTCGTATCGAATGTATTCGACGCCGGTGAAACGTTAAAAAATTCCAAAGTGGAACGTGTCGTTTGCATCGTAGACGAAACACCGGAGCCAATTGGAAATTGACCGTAGCCGTTCGACTGTGCGATTTATCGTCGACAAATTTCGGGACACGCATAATCTGATATAACAAAGCAGCCAAAAAAAAATCAAGAAAGCTTGTCGCATTGAGTGGTGGTGCTGTTGGATGCGTTGGGAAATTGATTTCTGCCGGACAAAGGACACCGATGGGGACGAAATACACGCAAGCGGTTGCATCCGTAATGCACAAATCGCGGCATTCAGTCGCGAAAATGTCGTCTCTGCTGTTCGCATGTCTGATCTATGCAAGTGATTTCCCCCCGAATGCCGGTTTCCAAGAAACGCCACCGTGATAAACTCGAGATTTTTGTCCGTGCACTCTCCGTAACGATGCGCAATTCTGCCGCATCTGTACCGAAACTGTCGTGCAATATTTTTAACAACGTTAGGTGTAACAAAGCGCGGTGCAACTGTCGATCCGTTGCTATGGATAACGTGGAACGGTTTTTGTTAACGGTTTTTGTCTCAAATTCTGCTTACGTGAGTCGCATTTAGATTCTGGTGCATCGATTCACAAAACAATCACTGTGATACGTATCCTATAAAACACTAAAATAAGCAGAGATAAACAACATTTTATTCGGACGACGGATAAGAGATATAATATTCAATATAATATTCAATTAATATTATACTATTATAATATTATTATATTCAATTATATTATATATTATTATATATTCAATTAATATAAATGTAATATAATATATTCAATATAATATTCAATATAATATTATTTAATTATAATATCCTATTATTATATTCTATTAACGAATAGAATTTTATTCGACAGTATCGGATAAATATTCTACAAAAATTGGTTCTCTAAGCACTCTTTACTATCAATTGGGTCTTCAGACTAAGCGGATGATAGCCCGTTTCTTCTCTCATACTCCCTATAATCGAGGTCGAAGTTTTTCCGACCTTCTCGGCTCAACCATAGCTCCCCCATTAAAACGAAACCAGTGTCAAAACGAGATATTCCCGTTCTCCCCGTTATTCTACTTTCAATTGTATTCGGACAAGCTTACGGGTTCGAGCGATTCAACAATGAACGACGAGACTCCGGAAAGTTCCGATCCTATTTACGAATTAGTTCTCATTTCGAACGGGTTAATTTGCCCAGAAAGATTACGGTTGACACGAGAATTGAGTCAGTTCGGCTGGAAAAAAAAAGATCCGAGCCGCTGGAGGGGCCCGCGTTTTTATAGAAAAGTTCTACGCGAAACTTCCTGCTCATTAAAGTCCGGCAGGTCGCAGTTCTCGAGAGAGTTTTCCCGCAGATAGAAGGAATTAAAGGTGCAGGGGGGACGACTGTCGGCGAATCGGAGCTTTCCGATTCAGTGGCCGTAACGCGGCAACGGGGCGAAATCCATTTTGCAGGAATTGATTATGCAGAGTTTGCCAACACGTTCGTTAAAGGTAATCGAAAATGTCATACACCGGAATGTCGCGACACCTGGGCTATATTTCTTCCGAAAGCGGGATAAAATATCCGTCGGAACGGTTTCCTCGCGCCTTTTCGGTTTTCAATGGGTTCGATGGCTTTGCGGGAACTATACGCGTCCGATCGACGTTCCATCAACCTGTCTGCTTTCACAAGCAAAGCCTCGCAATAGAAAAATGTACTTTCTTCTGCTTGTTTTTCGTCGGACGACTCCTACGGGCGATTAATATGTAACATTCCAGCGGGGAAAAAGGGCGAATTTTATTTTCGAACTGTTGACTCGGTGGAAAAACGATCGACCAGACCGCCGAAAACCGATCAAAGCCGATCCTTCGGCGTTCATTTTACATAATGTTCGCGAAGATTTTTGGCGACTGCAGAATTAAGGCTGAAAATTTTGCAAGAAGCGTTATGTCGAGGTTTTCCAAATTTTCATTCTTCGATTCGACTCTTTCTCTTTCTTTCGACTTTTCTAATATCTTTACAATTTATTACAGTTTATTATTACAGTTTATATTGAAGTTATTTTAAACGCATGAATGCATAAAAATCTCTCTAGCATACATTGTTCTTCGTGCCGGATGAATCAATTCGCGAAAATCGAGCGCAATCCAATTCTACTTGTCTCGAACATCGTCGAGCTTCCTTCTGTGGATTCAGTTTCATCAAATAACGTAACAAATTTTCAACGCACAAATTCAATGCACGCATGAAAGTCGTGTAACTTCTTGTCTCTGTTTCGTTCTTTTTCTTTTTCCCTCCCATTGATATTCACGTACGCGAGCTCGGCGAACGGAGCATATAATTTTTCGCTCCGGCGATTGTACGTTTTCGTCTAATTAACAGCCCTGTAAAATGTGAATTAATATGAAATCCGTGGGTGGCCGAGGAACACGCTAAATGAAATCCGGCGTGGCCACCGTTTTTATTACGCGTGCACACTGTTCGCCGTCGCGTTGACAATTGACACGATTATTTGGATTTATTTGACGCGACCGTTCCGCGAAATATTGCAAGAACGACGCGCAGGTTTCTGCCTGATGACGTTAAAATATAAAAGCGTACGATATGTAGGTCGCGTGTTCAGAGTCTTCCTTACACACGGTTTCTATTTATAGTGCCTTAAAGCAAAAAAAAGGGAAAAGAAAAAGAAAAATGTGAAAAAGAGAAACGAAAGAAACAAATCCTACAATCACTGAAATGGAAAATCTCGGCGGCAACGAAAAGAACGTTTCCCTTCGGTTGACTTTGAAATTCTACGAAATTGCTTCTGGGATCACGATGGCTGACGGAACGCGAGCACGTATATATATATATATATATATGAGAAGAACTCTCGAAAACAGTCGCACAGAAAATGAAAAGTGTGAAACTAGAGCGAACTGTGATCTGGATAAATATGAATTTTAGATGCGCGGCCCGTCGGCCAGTAATTAATGTCGATCGGTTGATAACGAAAATAATGGGAAATTAAATATCGCCGTGACCCAGATAATCGCAAACTGAAAATTCGAATTAAATATTCATTGGGTGATCTTCGAATTAACATACCCGTGGACAGGTAATTTCACATAGTATCGCCGTGTGCGATCTACATACGTGCTCGATATAGCTTATAACGCTGCGCTATCATTGATCGGGGACATGACAGAAATAATTTATCAATTCGTAGACACATCTGAAGTTTCACAAAAGTATCCGTCAATTTTTTTAGTTGTCTGCAAATATTATTCCCCAGTGAAATGAATTAAACGAATGAAATAAATGAAATGAATTAAATTAATGAAATTAATGAAATTAATGAAATTAATGAAATTAATGAAATTTATGAAATGAATAGAATGAATAAAATAAATGAAATGAATTAAATAAAATTAATGAAACAAATGAAATGAATGGAATGAATGGAATGAATGAATGAAATAAATAAAACAAATGAAATTAATGTAATAAATGAGAAAGAAATAATTAAATAAATGAAACGAATTAAATGAATAAAATTAATAAAATTAATGGAACGAACGAAACAAATGTAACGAATGAAATAAATGAAACGAATGAAATAATTGGATGAGCGAAATAAATGAAATGAACGGAATGAATGAAACGGACTTCGAAAAATTGTCGACAACTTTAATAGACCAACGAACGGCGGGGATTGGAAACTAGAATTGATTTCTCGTGCTTTCGGGCAAAGTCGAAGGTTAATTCCACGAATCCGATCCGTCTCCGAGCTCGGCTCGTCCTCAAATGCCCGCCAATTGTCCAACTTTATTACTCGAAATCCAGTTTTATCCGAGCCGATAAAATACGCGCCAATAAAGTTACCAATCGATCTAGGTGGTCCTCGGCGGGGGCAGGCGTCATTTCGTGCCGAAAGTGGTCCAGGATCCGGAGGAGCCGGAGAAAGACGGCAGACGATTGGACGGAAGGAATCTGATCGAAGAATGGTCCAGGAACCACCGGTTGCGGAACGTGGCGGCGAAATACGTCGCTAACAAGGAGCAGTTCGTGAACGTCGATCCACGGAAAGTGAACCATCTTCTTGGTAACGAACGCCACCGTTCTTTTTACCGTCGCATTCATTATCGGCGAATTCGAATATAATCCGTAAAGCGGATTGATTGTCGAGTGTCCCCAGATGGTATCCGATAAAGTTCTACGGAATGCTGATTGTAGTTCATTCGGAACCGGGAATTGGCTTGTTATGGGATCGCTGCGCGGAAATCTTTTCGCTTTAACGAAGTAGCGTACAATTCCCCGAAATATCCTGCTTCGATTGCTCCGGACACGCGTGATCTGTTATATTTGAAAGCGCCGAGAGAATGGCGCATCCTTCGAACGCTTCGTCGGCGAAGCATATTCGACTCACACCGTCAAAATTGTCGCTAATATATGAGCCGTTTATTTTGAAAGTGGCATAAGTCACTTTGTTCTTAAGTCGATATATTTAAGGGTTTGCGTTTTAAAATGTTTAAAAATATGGATGCTAACTTTCAAGAAGATTTACTTGTATTTGTCATCTCAGGATATTGATATTTTTCTCGGTATAAATAATTTCGGATAAACGTTAAAAAATCACCACTTTTCATTGTGGTAAATTGACTTATGCCACTTTCAAAATAAACGGCTCATATGTAAAGATTTTGACTATTGATTAAAGCTTTGATGCGTTGATTATTTCTAAAATTCAATCGAAATGTTTTCTTTCCACTTATTAAGCATATAAATCCAATTATTACTTGAATCAGATTTATCATTATTACAATTATTACTTGAAAGCGTCTTAAGGACACGGTAATCTTGCATTCGAATGATCGAAGCGTCGCATTTTCCATTTCTACCTGCTATTAAACTTTATCTCGTATTCATGACAGAACCCACAAACGCGGCGACAATGCTGTTTTGTTTCGCAAATAATCCTGCATTAGTTGTTCTGATACTCCATTAGCGTTGAAATCGTTTGAGCGTCTCGAACAATCATATTTCATGAAGCGCGTTCTAGAAAGTTTTCAAACTGGTTCAGTTAAATTATTAGTATCTCTGATACCGCAAGCGTATAATCATTTTCATAAATACGGCTGTACACAATGCATGTTTAAAGCTCGCTAGTCGCACGAGATTAAATAACGAACGCAAGTAGTTTCGAAGCTACTTAAATGGTTATTATGTTCTTTGGAGAAAATCATTCGCTATAACTCTGCACGATTTCTGCTATAAAATATAGTAAATTTACTGAAAATTCGTATGATCTTTATTGTAATATACGCTTGGATAAAGCTATAATATACGCTTAGATAAATACGCTTCGATAATCAAAAAATTTGTCCATGAAAATATTTACTCAAACTTCGAACGATTTCGATTCTAACGCATGCTTGGACAAAGAATTAACAGATCTTTCGATCGAAACATTATTATTATATCAAGAATTATATTTTTAAAAAAATGTAACGCATGCTTGGACAAAGAATTAACAGATGTTTCGATCGAAACATTATTATTATATGAAGAATTATATTAAAAAAGAAAATGTGAATCCAGCGATTTCGACTGGTTCGACAGTTCTGTCGTGAAACGAACATCGTTAGTCATTCGAGGCGACTAAAAATTGTTGGAGCATAATTCCAATTCGAAATGTCCTCCTGAAATTCACTTACAACGCGACGGCGTCGAAACTCGATCAGAGAGGGCGAACGGGATCAATAAAAGTTATCCGACTGAAAGTTTGGTGGCTCACCGTTTCACGGCGTTCGATGATTCCAGGACTGTTTTCCTATTCCCATATGGACTTCGACGTCGACCGAAACACGAACGGGACCGGTGACCCCTCGCTGGCTGAAATGACTATAAAGGCGCTCCGTGTACTGGCGAAGGATCCCGAAGGATATTTCCTCTTCGTCGAAGGTACGTAGCGGAAAAGAATGAACTCGTATCCTCGCGGAACTGCATCCCTTGGAAACTGAAAACTGCGATTCACTGTTCGGAATGATTTATCGTCCCCCGGCCGGTCGCTCTCGAAAGTAAAAACATACACACGCGAGATTTTTACCCGAAAAATATATTATTAAAGCGTTTCCTCGGACTGTCACGGCCGCGCACGTTCTAGAACCGATGAATTATCGCGGCCGACTAAAATAGAACGTCTCGGCGAAGGTACGCGATGTAATTTTCTTCCCGGTGGATACCGACTTCCGGTTTTTATCGCGGTTTCTTCGTTGATACCGTTGTCACTTGTCCATCGTCGCGAAAGTAATTGTATTTCTGCGGGTTTCTAGGTTCGTTTAAGTGTTTCGGGAATGCAATTCGACGCGGAACGGGCACAAAAAGATTAGGTCGCTCGGCGAGACTGATCTATTTTCGAGAAACTGACGAATTGACGGATCGGAACCATCTCCGAATTCTCGTAAACGTTTTCGATACGAATCTGTTCGGAACTTGAAAATGTTTTGACATTGTTAACCTCTTATCTGCGTAGATGAATTTTTAATTTGCATATTATATCTGTGTCGTGTGCTATTTCTTTCAGCGAGTTCTTCTGAAATTATCGAAGAGAAAAAAAGAATTGACAATTTTGCGTCGTACATAATTGAAGAGTTCTTTGAACACCGAAAATTGTGCGTATAATATTAGCATAATTTGAATCAATTTATATAATTCTTCATAATAATTTGAATTAATATTATATTATAAATTTAGTATTAATTTGTATAATATTAATTTCGAAGTTATTCGAGCCGTGCAAGTTCCGCGGCTCACCTTGCATACGTAATACCATATTTCTTTCAACGAACACAGAAATTATAATAATCGTATTCATTCTTTTAACAATCTTATTCACGATTTTGATCGAATATCTTCTGTCAGGAATAATACTACAATTTCTCCGCATTCGAAACGCGCGCTCGGCCTCCAGGGTCTGTTTTAAAATTCTCAAAAGAATTCATCACAGCCGAACGTCCGAGAACGTCCAAAAATGTCCAAGAAATTGTGCAGCCGCGTCTCGGTTTAATATTCTCGTAATTCAAATATTTAGCAAGAATGTTATTGAGCTCGACGCTCTTGGGAACATTGCGAATAGGGAAACGCGAGTCTCTTACTCCAAGATCGAGTCAGCAGCACGTATACTATGGACTTTATAGCTTTACCGCCCCCTGGTAACCAATATGTACATCTTATGTTCTTTCGTCCTCGGGAACAGCGTTTTCTCTCGCAAAAATGCAACCCTTTTTTTCGTCCTCCTTCTACCGGCCTTGTTCATCTCCACGAAAATTCGCTGATTCAACCGCGTCTTATATCTACCATTCGACTCGAGTAGGCTAGTGGACGAAATTGTGGAACACTCGAAAAATTACCAGAATAAGAACGCGACGCTATCCCTTGCACGGGACAGCATTGTATGAGAAACAGAATCATTTTATTTTGTAGCGTCGCATTCCTCTACCTGAGCGCGGCCGCTAGCAATAAAACATGTACCGTTCCTAATCCTCAAAATTCTCTAAAAAGCACGCACCCCTAATAAAGCAATTCTCCTCACATCTGGACACCTCGACCCGCACGGGACTTTCCCAACTTTCTCTTTTCCTACGAAAGTCCATCTATCCCTTTCTTCCCTTCCAGTATAAAACAGACAAACGCACAACTCAAAAGCTCAGTCTGTCCGAAGTCGCTAGCCCTACGACACCACGCTAGTCGCGCCCGCGCTCATCAATAGCCATTCAATAAACTGTATTAATAGTAGCCTTAAACACGTTCTCCGATTCGCTTACCTTTCCCTTCAGTGCTAAAATTGGTGACCCCGACGTGATTTGAAGCGAATCTGACGATACGCCAACGCGATCGAAAAAAGTAACGTGTCCACCATAGTGCGCGAATTGCCTTCGAACATAAAGAAAATGAACGGGAACAACTTCCTCGGCAACCTCGGCACGGCCAATGGCATTCCAACGACAGGCAACTCTAGCGCTGTCAACCCTACACACATCGACCGCGTCGCCGTTCGGATTCCTCCGTTTTGGCACAATGACCCGGAGATGTGGTTTTGCCAGGTGGAAGGACAGTTCGCTGCAGCCGGGATCGTCGCGGATGAGACGAAGTACCACTACATCGTGGGGAACCTGGAATCGAGGGTCGCCCAAGATGTCCGCGACATCATCACAAATCCGCCACCCTCAGATAAGTACGCCAAATTAAAAAAAGAACTTATCAAGCGTCTCAGCGCGACACAGGAGCAAAAGCTGCGGCAGCTCCTAGAGCACGAAGAGTTAGGGGACCGCAAGCCTTCGCAGTTCTTGCGTCATTTAAGAAGCTTGGCCGGCAACACGGTACAGGACGAGATTTTAAAGCCACTGTGGCTCTCGCGCCTGCCGAGTCAGTCACAATTCGTGCTCGCGCCGCAGAACGACCTTTCGGTTGACAAACTCGCGGAGCTCGCCGATAGACTGACGGAAATCCCGACGACGCGAGGCCAAATCAACGAGGTACAGCAAGTGCCGCAGACCCTCGACACGTGCTCGCTCATCGAACGGCTAACGATATCGTTCAACACCCAGCTTTGCGAGATGGCGAACACGATGCGGCAGGAAATCGCGGCGATATCGCGACAACAAGATCAGCGTGGGAATCGCCGAAATACGCGCTCACGCCCGCGTTCGCGTTCGCGATCAAGATGGCAGCAGAGACCCGACGGACCGTGCTTCTATCATTCGAGGTTCGGAAAGGACGCGCACAAGTGCGCTCAGCCTTGTTCCTTCTCCTCGGGAAACTCTCAGGGACCTCGTTAATGGCGGCGAGCGACTCCTGCCCGACCTCGCGCCGCCTTTACGTCACCGACGCCGCGACCAAAGTACAATACCTGATCGACACGGGCGCCGACGTCTCCGTATACCCACGAAAACGCGTTCGCGGGCCGCGAGAAAAGTCGGAATACGAATTGTATGCTGCGAATAATTCGGTGATCACTACCTACGGCACGATCCCGATCGACCTCAACCTCGGATTGCGTCGCCAGTTCTCATGGAACTTCATCATCGCGAACGTCGAAAAACCGATCATTGGCACAGACTTCTTGTACCACTTTGGTTTGCTAGCCGACATACGCAACAATAGGCTAGTCGACAGTACAACGTCGCTAATTTCGCTCGGGAAACCCGCAGGGGACGAGGTGAGCAGTATCAAAGTCATCGTTGGTACGTCGAAATACCACGAACTGCTCTCTCGTTATCCCGAAATTACGCGACCGAAAGGTTCACTGGCGATGAGGGATATCAATCACTCCACTCGGCATCACATCCGTACGACGCCCGGACCACCGGTATCCTGCAAGCCCAGAAGACTTGCACCGGAGAAGTTCAACGAGGCCAAACGCCAATTCAACGAGATGATCCGCGCCGGCATCGCACGACCATCGGACAGCCCGTGGGCCTCGCCTCTGCACATGGTCCAGAAAAAGAACAGCGAGTGGAGAATATGCGGAGACTACCGACCCCTCAACGCCCGAACCATACACGACAACTACGCGCCACCCAACATCGAAGATTCGACGCAGAATCTCCACGGGAAGAAAATTTTTTCCAAAATAGACTTCGTGAGTGCGTTCAACCAAATTCCGGTCGCCGAAGAACATATTCCGAAGACAGCGATAATAACGCCATTCGGCCTAATCGAAATGTTGGTCATGACGTTCGGCCTTCGCAACGCGGGACAAACGTTTCAGAGGTTCGTCGACTCCGAATTTCGCGATCTCGACCCGGCATATCCCGATTCAAGATTCAAATCCGTCCTCATCAAGTATATAGATGACTTCCTGCTGGCTTCAGACGATGAAGAACAACACTACCAGGACCTGCAAGCACTTTTCGAAAGGATAAAACAGCTCGGCCTGGTGATCAACCCAGCGAAGTGCGAATTCGGCGTTTCCCGGATGGATTTCCTCGGATACAACCTATCCGAAGCAGGTATACGCCCTCCGGAAGAAAAGGTCGAAGCCATAAGGCAGTATCCAAGGCCGCGTACTGTAAAGCAGCTTCGCCGCTTCCTCGGGGTAATCAACTTTTACCGGCGTCTAATCCCTCACGCAGCGCAGACACAGTCACCGCTAAATGACTTACTGCGTGGGAACGTTAAAGGCAAAATGCCGATAACATGGACTCCGGAAGCCGAAGCTGCCTTCGAAAAGTGCAAGAAGGACTTGATCGAGGCAACCCTGCTCGCCCACCCGAAGAACGACGCACCACTCGCCGTTGTCACCGACGCCTCGGACACCGCAATCGGCGCAGTTCTGCAGCAGCTGATCGAGAAGGAATGGCAGCCCCTAGCGTTCTTCTCGAGAAAGCTTAGCTCCGCCGAACAAAAGTACGCAACGTACGACCGCGAGTTACTCGCAATATACGCGGCGGTGAAACATTTCAAGCATATGGTCGAAGGAAAAATCTTCACGATTTTTACCGATCATAAGCCACTCACATATGCTTTTCACCAAAAGCCCGAGAAGTGTTCACCCCGCCAAACACGTCATCTGGATTTGATCAGCCAGTACTCCACCGACATCCGACACATAGCCGGAAAGGATAACACCGTAGCCGACGCGTTATCCAGAGTTGACGCACTCACAGCAACGATCAATTTCGACCGATTAGCCGAATCACAGCAAGATGATCGCGAGCTGCGATCGTTCCTCGAAGACACCGACAGCGGACTCCAGCTGAAACAAATTGTCGTACCTGGATCTCAAGCGCCAGTGTATTGCGATCTGTCAACCTCCAAGGCTCGACCCTACCTCACGGCACCGTTTCGCAGGCCCGCCTTCGACTCCCTGCACCAGCTAGCTCATCCAGGCATCAAGGCATCGGTGAAGCTTACGACGCAAAGGTACGTGTGGCCCTCCATTAAAGCAGACTGTACGAGATGGGCACGAAGTTGTATTCCGTGCCAACGATCAAAAATCTCGCGCCACACATCGGCACCAGTCGGCTTGTTCACACTGTCCTCAGCTCGGGTCGAGCACATACACATCGACATCGTCGGACCACTTCCCATGTCCGAAGGATTTAAATATCTGCTCACCTGCGTCGACCGTTTCACCCGATGGCCGGAGGCATGGCCCTTGGAGAACATCGAAGCAACAACAGTCGCTCGCGCCCTATTTACCGGTTGGATTTCCCGATTCGGCACACCGCTCAGAATTACATCGGATCAAGGACGACAGTTCGAGTCACACCTATTCAAAGAGTTGAACGCTTTGTTAGGTACGACTCATCTCCGCACGAGCGCATACCACCCCGCAGCCAACGGACTCGTCGAGCGCCTGCACCGCCAACTCAAGGGCGCTATCAAAAGTCACGAGGAGGAGCGTTGGACACAGGCACTACCAGCAATATTGTTAGGCATACGATCTGCCTGGCGAGACGACCTCAGCGCAACCTCCGCAGAACTCGTATACGGTGAAAACATCCGGCTCCCTGGTGAATTTCTCGCACCTCAAAATTCGAACCAGCAACCGACGAACCAATTCACCTCCGACCTGAAGAACAAGTTCGCGTATCTTCGCCCAACAAACGGCACAAGGCATGGCCGGAGATCCGTCTTCGTTTTCAAGGATTTAGCATCCTGCCACCAAGTGTTCGTCCGGAACGATGCCGTCAAAACGCCGTTACAACGACCTTACGAAGGACCGTATCGTGTCGTAAAAAGGCATGAACGGAACTTCATCATTGATATAAAAGGAAGAAACGTCAACGTGACGATCGACCGATTGAAACCAGCCTACACCATGCACGAAGATAGCGAACAAATACAACAAACTCCAGATCCACACAACACACAGACGCCACACACAGACACCAGCAGGAACGGAACAGAAAATCCCGTATCACCAGCGACAAATCCACGACGGTCCAACCGAAAAGTTAAATTTCCAGATCATTACGGCCTACCAATCAGCAGCGAACATATCTTCGATTAACTTCGCCCACATTCTCTCCGCTACACCTTCGACAGGAGACATACAATTTAATTTCATCCATGATCTTCGGAACCAATATTGTAAAATACTCAGAGTACACAAACAACATTTTTTGCACAAAAACACTAACGGGGGAGTACTGTAGCGTCGCATTCCTCTACCTGAGCGCGGCCGCTAGCAATAAAACATGTACCGTTCCTAATCCTCAAAATTCTCTAAAAAGCACGCACCCCTAATAAAGCAATTCTCCTCACATCTGGACACCTCGACCCGCACGGGACTTTCCCAACTTTCTCTTTTCCTACGAAAGTCCATCTATCCCTTTCTTCCCTTCCAGTATAAAACAGACAAACGCACAACTCAAAAGCTCAGTCTGTCCGAAGTCGCTAGCCCTACGACACCACGCTAGTCGCGCCCGCGCTCATCAATAGCCATTCAATAAACTGTATTAATAGTAGCCTTAAACACGTTCTCCGATTCGCTTACCTTTCCCTTCAGTGCTAAAATTTTATGGAACATCTTCGGGAATGAAAACGAATAATTCAAGAAATTTGAACGAAGATAATAGAATTGCATATTGACAATTGTGTCTTGTACGGTCTGTGAGGACTATTGCTGAGTGAATTTAAAGAAATGCTTTAATATTATACTGATAATACTAATAGTACTAAGAATACTAATATAATTAGTAGAACTAATAATACTAATAACACTAAGAATACTAAGAATATTAATAATATTAATAATTCAAATTATACTAATAATACTGATAATACTAATAATTCAAATTATACGAATAATACTGATAATACTAATAATTCAAATTATACTAATAATATTAATAATACTAATAATTCAAATTATACTAAGAATACTGAGAATAGTAAGAATACTAATAACACCAACAATTCAAATTATATTAATAATACTAAGAATATTCAGAATAGTAAGAATACTAATAATAGTAATAATTCAAATTCTACTAATAATACTAATAAAAACCAGCACTTCTGATGCAGTAGTATTGTTACAATGAAGCTTCGAGTGACCGATCTGCTGATGAAAATGGAGTACCTTTCTCATCAGCATGAACATGTCAGTTTCAGAACCAGCATCATTTTGAAAATTAGATTTTCGATTGTCCAGTCTATTTTCACTGTTGCGTCTCGACCGTATCAAAAATCGAAGTTGCGACAACACGTATTTCAAGAAACCAGTACACAAAATCGATGCTTCTTTTTTTCCGAGAATGAATGTCAAACAAAACAAAAAAATAGTAGAATGAGAGATAGATAGACGGGTGGAATTCGCGGAATTCGGTTCGGCTGCGATTTTTACAGGCGGCTCGAAAAAAGAGCGTACTTTCCAATTAGTGGGGAATGCGAACGACCAGCGTCGAAAACGTTCATGCCTCGGCGAAGATGAAACCGTTTAGAAAAATTGTAGTTCAGATAGTAAAGTGTCGCGGTGTTTGTCAGCCGTTCCCGTTCCTCCGTTCGGCTGCTGCGCCGCTTGAATCCGGAACTACTGGGTATCGCGTTGTAATTTTTATCCTCTGTAAACCAATCGCCTTTTCGGCTCGCGAAACTGTGATTAAATCCTGCACGCGAATCCAATTCCGCTTGTATAGAATTTCAACGTTTTCGTAATATTCGAAAAATGGAAAACCCGTGGCTCAATGATCCGGATTGCGAAACGCGTGGGTCATTCGAATTCGAAATGCAGGCTTGGGTATTCGAACATCGTAAAGGCAGCGCATGCACGTGCACGTTTCAAAAATGAAAGCTGGAAACTATTTGCACGAGCCTCTCTTCGAGCGATTTTTGCAATAAAATCTCTGTCTAATCTCTTTTTGCCGCTGCGCAGTTTTACCTCGGTCAATATTTATTGAATAACAACGGACTTTGAATTCGGCAAAGTCAAAATTCTACTTTCGAACGGAATTTTCGAGTTCCTGCAATTTGCTGCATCGTATCGCACTTTATTTAAATGCATAGTGAAACATTTCGGTTTTTCGATTTAAATAGAACATTATCATATTCGCATACTTGTTGCTGGACTGCCGATTTCTGTGCAAAATTAAAATTGTGTAAGCTAATCTAGCAAACGTAAATCAATCGGAAAACATGTCTTCCTCTCTTAATCATTTTAATAAGCTGTACCTAATATAAAAATATTATGAAGTTCTTCCAAAGTCTTCAGATTTTTTATTTTAAGCTAATAATTATTGTCAACGAACTTACATGAAATCCACAGCATACTTATTACATTCAGAATAAGATTAGAATAAAAATTATATAATATAATATATTAAATTCAGAATAAAAATCTCTTCGTCAATTCTCTGTTCAAAATATTCGATCATTTATTCGATAAAATAAATAACTCGTCCGTCTTTAAACAAACTGCGAATATACGCTGAACGTTTCATGGATTTCAAGTTAATTCACCTTAAAGAAATGATTAGTGTCTTTGCCAATGCTTCATTTCGAATTATTCTACAAAGGATTCTAGCGGTTATATTTGTCTCGTACAGTGGAGTTAGGTTCAAATACGTTCTAGGTTAGGTCTGAGTTAAACCTGGCTTAAGTTTCTCCATGATCTTCTTACTCTCATCCTTTACCACCTCCACAGTTCTTTCGAATTTTCTCACGCATCCCTGGTTTCTTCTTCTACTTCAATAATCTCTCTTTATTTGACTCCGATCTCCGTTTTCTTTTCCTCTCTTTTCGAGGATCATGCAATTAAATTCTTCGTGTTAGCATTTAATTGAATTCCTATCGATCACGCCCGAATACGTGATTCTTAAGCTATTTTCCTCGTCTATTTCGATATTGCTTTGTTTCTTCGTTATTATCGCTGTACAGGGTGTCTCAAATTTTTCCGCACATATAGTAAATTTTCCCCAATTTTCCTTCAGCTTGTAAACAAAAATGGACCATTTGGGAGGGAGAGATACGATTACCTTTTTATGGTTGTCTCGCGGCTTATTTTTATAGCTGCCAATTGTCAGCAACTATAAAAAGGAGGTGCAAAACTCAGATATTCGTATCTCCTCTTCCCAAATTGTCCATTTTTGTTTACAAACTGTAGGAAAATTAGGGAGAATTTACTGTACTTCGGCACTTGTGTCCGGCAAGTAAAAATGTTCAAATCCACGTATAAAACTTTTAATAACCCTTTCTTTCTTTACTTTAGAGCGCGAAGTACCAAACGATGGACGAGATTTCATCCGGTCGGTAAACTTCTCATTTCATTTTGCTAAAGAATTTGCAGTCGAGTCAGACAAGAGCAGCAAAGTGCAATTGCAATTTCGAAAAGCGGGATATAAACTGTGTAGTACGGTGCCGCGAACTATTTATTCGCCTTCACATATGAAAACTGAATCACGAAGTTCGAAACTTTCTTTTTTATCTGGCGTTATTACAGGACAACCAACCACTTCGTTGATTAGTTTTCGAACCGTTTCTACTGAAAGTAGACTGCGGCTTTTAATCAAGAACGGCAGAACTGCTGTGCCTTTGATTCGTTTTCGGACACAATTAACTTTATCTTCATCGAATATGAAACATACGAAACGTTTTTTTATTCAGACTAAAGAAACGGAGAAAATAAAGAAAATTAAGATGCCTTATTCGATAAATATAATGTCAGTTTTTGGGACGCATAATTGACTATATATTTTTCGAATGAAACATACCAAATTTTTTTATTTCCTTCTAGCTTGTTTATTTCTGATTAAAAAAATTTAATATACCTCATTCGATACATATAAAGTGAATTACGCCCGAAAACGTTGGTAGTAGTGATTAGACACTGCTTAGCAACCGGCTCCGCTACCCTAATTCCGAAGATCCCGGGGAGGAATCGAGTTTTACTAGGGAGATTTGTAGATGCTGGCACGACTAGTTCTTATCTAGGGAATCCGTTGGGCCTGTGGCGCAGGCGCCAGTTATCCGGACCGAAATTCGGATTAAAATCTGAATAACCGGTGGCCGAGGCGGGGGTGGGCCGAGGTCCGACGAGTTACGTTCTCCGCGGCGTTAATGCGCCCGACGTACTTTACGCCGGCAATCGCGAGCGCCTGTTAAAGTCCTCGTAAACCTTTTACACGCATTTCGCCGTTCCAGCTACGCGGCTTCTCGAGGCGAGAAATTCCCGCGATCCGGCCGAGGGGGACGTTTCTCGGCACATTCGAACACTTTTTGGGAGGGTAACTGCGCAGAAATGCGCGCGAAAGGGTTGCATGGGCCAAAGAGCACCTAATAGCGGTACAAAATAGTCTCTGACCGAGATCGCATATTTACGAACATATATCTTTTAATTTCCCACGATTAGGCTTTATACAGCCCCTGGCGAAAAGTATTCGAACACTTTTTAAAACGCAATAATTCTTTTCAGACTGAACTAAATCACATGAATTATTTTTAAACGTTAAAGAGAGTCCATTGAACGTGCAATGACTAAAATATTTTTCAAAATTTTACCACTATTTGGAATCACTGAGAAGAATAAAAAATTCTCATATTGCAACTTCTTCATCCGAGCCTGTAACAAAGAAATCTCTGCATTTTCCCTGTACAGGGTATCCCAAAAATGTCTCGCAATTCAGAAGTAGTGGATTCCCCAGGTCATTTGAAGTAACTTTTTCCTTAGCGAAAATGCAATCCGCGGCTTCGTTTACGAGTTATTAGCGAAAAACACTGACCAATCAGAGGCGAGCTCGGCTGACGCGAGGCGGCCCAGCTGACGAGCGCACGAAGCGCGGTTCCGCTCATTGGTTCGGCCGTCTCGCGCCAGCTGATCTCGCCTCTCATTGGTCACTGTTTTTCGTTGATATCTCGTAAACGAAGCCGCGGTTTGCATTTTCGCTAAGGAAAAAGTTACTTCAAATGATCTGAGGATTCCCATATTTCCAGATTGCGAGACATTTTTGGTACACCCTGTATAGGGAAAAATGCTCGCATCCTCGTGCACCCGTTCATCCAGAGCAACAGAGGAACAAGGTTACCGCACGAGAACGTCCCAAAATGTCCCACAAATCTTCGGCTCTCCGCTCCGCGTGGACATGAGAACGCCGAGCTCTCGTCACCCGGTCGACGCCGACGCTGTTGCTTCCGGTTGTTTTGACCGGTTTATGGTAAGAGAGTAATGGCGCACCGGATTAATAAAGCACTTGACGACGGAAGAGATTGGCCGACAAAATATTGGACTTATAACGCGTTCCAACGGTCCGGCGTCCCCCTAAAACCGGATACCGGGTAATTTGTTATGAAATACTGCCACTACGGGACTGCACCTTTTCCCGCGATATGCAGCTCGCATCGTTGTTTTCGGAAATATCGCTTTTGTCCGCTAGAGTAGCTATAAAAATACCGTATAAACGCTCGGAACGTCCATTCTGCGTGTAGCGTTACAGCCGTTTATAGCAGAAGGTTATTGCTGGACACGTGAAAAATAATAATTTAAGCATATCAAATTAAACGATTTGTAGATTTTACTCGTCGAGTTTAACTTTTTTGTCTTGACAAATTTTTTTTGGTACGGATTGAATTGTCTCTGGTTTTTAATATTGTTTATACTGTACAAATATCAAATTATTTACGTATTCTCATTTACGTATTTACACCGTGCAACATCAAACAAGTGAATTTATATGCTTCATGTAGTATAACATAAATTTCATTGTAAACAATTTATTTTCATTAATTTTCATTAATTATGTATAAAATGTCACTTCGTTTTGGGCTCTCAGAATGGTGACAGAATGGTGAATAAAACCTGTAAAAAGTTTTAATTTTACTAATTAATAAAATTGAAAAATTTTTATTTAAAAGTTAATTTTAATAGTTAACAAACTTTTATTTAAAAGTTAATTTTATTAATTAATTTTATTCGCAGTACAGTCTTCTACTTGTCATTATTCGAGGAAGCAATATTTCGCATATATCGATTAATATGCATAAACAATTGAGATTTCAAACTCATTTACCATTTAAAGATACACATTATTGCAGTCATTTTAAATACGTTGGTTTTAATACTTACATATTGTGCTTTTTATTTTCCTACGCTATACGCGGCATGGCGTAGCACGGTAAAAAAAGAATGTTCGAAGTCTTAAAATTAATTGCAGTATTTTTATATCCGTACCTTAACAGTTTCCGATTTGACTTCGTATTGTTTGATTCGCGTAGCAAAAATGTACTTAAGTTGTAGAGTTTAGGAAATCCGGCGATAACCTTTCTTTTTTTTTTTTTTATTTCTTTCCCGGCAGTAAATACTCGGCCATTTAAAAAGTTTTACTGTGACCCGAAGCGGTTGAATTTTGCTCGGGCAATGGTATAGTGATCGTGGTAAAAAAGTTTGTAATTTACAATTCTTCGGAGATCCTGGCAAATGTAAAACCCGGTAGAAGGCATACACCAGTTTCAGGGCGGAGCTCGGTTATCGGACTTAAAGGCGACGGTTCGATATAAACGCTGCCGAAAATGGTGCACTTAAAAATTTGATGGATACTTTGATACGTCTATAGCTTCGATATACGTAATAAATTGTATTGGTGGACGTAAACAAATTGTACGTCGTAAAGTTTGAACGGTTTAATATTTAAAGCTGACAATTTGCACCGATAGGAGAGCCAAAGGTGATTGTTTGGTGGAAGTTTTAATCTATTTATGTGTCTAAATTTTCACACACACACACACAGAGAAATATGCAGAACAAAAGATCTAACCCTTTTTTTTTATAAATAAATATTTATTTATATTTATATTATATTATATTACTATTATTATATTTATATTATATTACTATATATATATATATATATATTTATATTTATATTATATTACTATTATTTTGGTTAACATTGAAACCATAAAAGTATAGCAGATTATGTGGTTTCTGTCCTTTTAGTCGAAGTTTTTTAAATAACTCGATTTAATTGCTCAATCATTAGCTTCCTAACGATAGCCACATGTCACTTTCATCACAGTTTCCGAGAGTTATGTGAATTTCAATAATAATTAAATTTGTTTGACGAGCGATAAGTACCATTGTTCCCTTTAATAATAATGTATAATATAGCATTTAATGTTACTTTTCCATTTATACAAAGCATTCGCAACGTTTCCAATCTCGAAAACGGAGTAACATATTTCCGGAATACAAATATTCGCTTTCAACTTTATGCGCGTGCTTTAGTTACGTGCGTAAAATATCATTTTTATGCATTGCATACATTTGACACACGTGTCACGTACATTACGGAAATCCTACGCTATGATAGCTACGATACATTTAAAATGTAGATTTGTATTAAAATTTGTTGAATCTAAAATTTATTTGCGCATGCATTTGCATGCGACACGATGGCCCATCATAAATGATCAGAAATTAGACTGTTAAAAACGAAGGGGTGTTTCATATTCGTTAAATATGATGGCTATTAATTTTTCCAATGTACACTGTATCGATGGGTGCAATTAGAACGTGAGAATATTTTCAATTGTCGTAATACATATAACAACTATAAACAACAACTATATAAAATTATTAAAAGAAGTAAAACTATTTGGCTTCTGTTTCTCGCAGTTCATGCAAAAAATTTCTATTTCGCATGCACATCCAGCCTGTAAATTACATTTTTCACAATACATGTATAATAATAATATAATGATAATAATTATAATAATAATAATATAATAATAATATAATAATAATATAATAATAATAATAATAATTAATACTACATAGTATACTATATAATTAATGCTATATAATTTACTATATAATTTACTATGTAACTAATGCTATATAATTTACTATATAATTAATACTATATAATTTACTATGTAACTAATACTATACATATAATTTACTATATAATTAATACTATATAATTTACTATGTAACTAATGCTATATAATTTACTATATAATTTACTGTGTAACTAAAGTTATATAATTTACTATATAATTAATACTGTACAATTTACTATACCACTAATGCTGCATAATTTACTATATAACTAATGCTATCTGTATAATTTACTGTATAATATAATAAGCGACTAAAAAAATGCTTCTTTCGTACAAGAAAATCTTTTGAGCTACAGTACCGAAACATTCGACTATTATACTACCTCGAACGCTTTGAACGCCGCGTTCTCGTAGTGAATTTTTTGTCTGGCCGCCTTTCTTATACACGTATCGCCTCAATTGTTAAACACTACCGAACGACGCCGGCGGCCGTTAACTAGATTCCATCGGCACTGTTGCCACAACGTAGTCTTTTATCGCAGCGCCGACAAAAACGACCGAGCGTCGAAGCGACTTTTTTTCACCAAAGTGGAATCACACGTACGCAAATTAGAAACGGTCAGAATTACCGGCAGCGACATCCACGGCGGAAAGAAAAAATCGGAAGCTGATTCCCCGAACCCGTTGCTTTTCACCGTCCTTTTTCTTTTTTTTTCTTTTTTTTTCTTTTTTTTTCTATCCGCGTGCACTTGGCTTTTATCTGCCGACATTTTCCTGCCGGCACTCCTAAACATGTTGACGGAAGTGGCCTCTCGACATGGCACGAGCAACGATAAGATATCGCGGAATGAACAGAGATAGATCCAGCATCCTCGGCCAGATTTTTTGTTCAAGGAGTTCACGTCGCGAGCTCTCTTGAACACGGTATGCGCCGAATGACATAATTTCCTCGGGGATGCTTACTTTTATCTGATGTTAAATTCGGTTAATTTTCCGGCACGATTCTCCGCGTTATCCTATACATTTTTATGCAAATTTCTCGCGCGTTCTGTGCACATCATGCTAGAAAATGCTTCCGGTAATTAAGAAATTATTGAGATTAATACAGAAATATTTTCGATCGATAATGTGTTTACAGATTAGTCGAAGAGCAGAGTTAACTTCACATTTTACAATTTATTCTAATATAGAATAGATACATATATTTATTTCGCTAAAAAGAATGCTTGTTTAAAATTATAGCAATCACGATGTTATTTCTAATGTACGTTAAAATATACTTCTAATAATTATCAAATTATTGAAGTGGATACGCGAACGAGTCTGCATCGTTTTCGTTAATAAATTAGCTCAAAATTGGGTCGAGAAGCACAGTTAATTAGGCCAAGAAGAGTATTTCACAGTTCATTCTACCATACAATGGAGAGATCACTATGTAAATTACAACACTTATCGCACGATTCTAACAAGAACAGTTCGCAATAATTATGGCAGCCAGTAAAAAGAACTCCACGAAATTCTTTCGTAATGTATAATCAAAGATCATTTGCAAAATTACACCTGCGCGGTCAGAAGTCTCCGAGCAAAAGTTCCAAGAATTACAGTCCCGGGAATGGATCGCCACGCTAATAGCCCGTTTAGACCAACTAATAAGCAGTGAGCCACTACCATAAATCCAGTGAACGTTGCACCGGTAATTCGGCATCAGAAATTGCCGACCGGAAACGTGACTATGTTCGTGAGACACAGTGTAACTTCGAAACTCAATAACCGAAGGACCAATTCGGTAGCCCGAGCCTTAGCAGACTCGCGACGATAGAGAGAGAGAGAGAGAGAGAGGAACAGAGAGAGGAACAGAGAGAGGAACAAAGAGAGAGCGAGAGAGAGGGACAAAGAGAGGGACGGAGAGAGATAGCGAGCGAGAGAGAGAGGGATAGAGAGAGAGAGAGAGAGAGAGAGAGAGAGAAAGAGAGGGACAGAAAGAGAGAGCGAGAGCGAGAGAGAGAGAGGGACAGAGAGAGAGCGAGAGAGAGAGGGACAGAGAGAGAGCACGAGTGAGAGAGAGGGACAGGGAGAGAGCGAGCGAGAGAGAGAGGGACAGAGAGAGAGGGACACAGTGAGAAAGAGAGAGAGAGAGGGAGGGCAGAGCGAGGGACAGAGAGAGAGAGAGAGGGGCAGAGAGAGAGAGAGTGACAGAGAGAGAGAGAGAGAGAGGGACAGAGAGGGACAGAGAAGGACAGAGAGAAGGACAGAGAGAGGGACAGAGGGTGTTTGATGCGTTCCTCCGGTCCTGGAACCGGCGACCCGCGCATCGTGCCAAAATCTGTCAGCGGGAGATGCATTCTCCGGTCGCCGTCCGAGAGCAACAGTTGTCGCGCCCCGGGAAACTTCGGCCACCGGATATACATATAGATTTCGGCGGCGATCGCAAGCTGCGCCCGTCGACTTTACAACCGAATGAAACACGGCCAACGAAGACGCTTGACCCTCGGGCAACGGGTGTTTCTGACAATCGCGCAGTTGGCGATGATTTAGCCTGATTGGAACGATTATTTTACACGGGCAAGAACTCAGATTGTCGCAATTCGCAAGAAATTTCGGTTTCTGGCTGACCAAATACTTCGGATTTCGGTATTGTTTGTTTCGCATATGTTGGATTGTATCATCGTTAATTATGCATTTACAGACTATGTGACAACGAACGAATGCATTTATGTATTTAGTACAATGTAATGTAGATTTCATTTGCAAATAATTGACGTTAACCTCCGATAATTATGTGTAAAATGTTATTCCGTTTTGGGGTTTCGTATGAATTTAATTGCAAGCAATTACGAATACGTGAATTTAATTTACGAAATGGCGAATGTCAATGACACAAAGGAGGATGGATCTTGTAAAAAGATTCGTTTTATTTGCAGTACACAGTGTTCTGTTTGTTTTTAATTGAAGGAGCAATATTTCACGTATATCGATTAGTATATATATATAATAATTTTATATATATTATTGTATGTTAATTTTATATATATTAATGTATATTAATTTTATATATTATTGTATATTAATTTCAATATACAATTGTTAACGTATATTAATTTTAATACACAATTATTAATGTATATTAACAGTTGAAATTTCAAACACATTTACTATTGAAAGACATACATACATTATTGCAGTCATTGTAAACATGTTAGTTGATGTTTAAATGAAGTAACGTTGATATTGACCAGGGTTATTTCAACTACGTTTTTGTCGCTAACATTTTTATTAAATAATACTATACATACATAGATAGAACAATGACTGACGATACTTCATTCACCTATGGGAAATGGAATATCTTTCAGCAGACATCAAATACAAAGGTAGTTGCATAATTGGCTAATGAGTTATAGCTTCATCGACTAATAATTGGCAAGTTAGAATTAATTACGCTGTGGAACCGTGACAGCGAATAATCACAAAACTTTCCTTTCTGTCATTGCAAACTGCCGAGGGATATCGATTACGATACTGTTACACCTTGGATTGTTAATTAGAGAGTCAAACATTGAAAATGCACGAACCAGGGAATTCTCTAATTACAGTGAAATTACATTTATCGATTAATTACCGATGCTAGGAAATGAATGTGCCGACAAGGCAATTTATCGAATCATTCGAAAAAGTGCATTCGAACTTCCTTGAAACGAAGCAACTGATCTTGTTTATGAGCAACATCGTTGCTCAGAAAATATGTAGTTCGCGACTAATTAAACATTATATCTTCAGTTAGTTTGCGAACTTGTAACACGTACTTCTTACTCAGTTCTGGAACTTGCTTGGCTTCTCGTATAATACCGTATTAAATAAGATATTACTGTACTTACCACATTTAATCTTAACTTCGCGTAATTATGCATGTAACCAGGGATTTCTTACACGTCTGCTTCGAGGAGTTCGAAGTTACAAGTTGCTGACCACGTTAATTTTGGACGCCTGGTTTCAATGGGTGATTAATCATAAATAGCAGATAAGCAAAATCTGACTAAACTAGCGTCCGACGTTCAAAATTTGGTTGGATTGAAGTCTAAGTTGTTCGATGATAGTCGTTGAGACTGCAACGTTGCTCCAATGATAGTCAAGGATATTCTAAAGATACCGAATGGTGCTCAATTATACTCAATGAAGCTTGGGGACACTTGAAAAATAGTATAACATTTTCAAAACTGGAGGCTTCGATAAAAAGATGAAAAGCATGAATTTCTTATTTCTTTTTGTCATTCCAAGTAATAGGAAAATTTAAAAAAAGTACAATAGTCATTGTTCTAGTAGACCAGTCTCTTCATCTGATGACACTCAATGATACTTAGTGATGCTTGGGGACACTTGAAAAACGGTATAACATTTTCAAAACTGGAGGCTTCGATAAAAAGATGAAAAGCATGAATTTCTTATTTCTTTTTGTCATTCCAAGTAATAGGAAAATTTTTAAAAATTACAATAGTCTTAGTGGACCAGTCTCTTCATCAGCTGACACTCAATGATACTCAATGATGCTTAGGGACACTTAAAAACCCGTATAACAATTTCAAAACTAAAGGCTCCGATAAAAACTTGAAAAACAAGAACATTTTATCCCTTTTTGTCGTTCCAAATAATAACAAAATTTAAAAAAAGGTACAACAGTCTTAGCAGACCGGTCTCTGAGCTGAGAAAAATTCAATCACGCACCTGGACAAGCAATAAATCAGGCTCTCCATGGAAATAATAGCCCGCCAGTCGATAAACCGATCATCTCCGAGGTAAATAAAGCACAGTCGCCAAGAAGCCGAAAGAAAGAAAATATCGCAACAGGAAAACGAATTTGGCGGGGCCATCGAAGTTCTATTCCCTTCAAATTGCCACTCTGCGCGTAAAATCACGTTCGGTGTATAGCGAGCGTGGTACGCCGAACGCTTCTTCGTTGAAGAGAGGCCGCCTTCGAAAAGCGAGGCACCCGGAGCAGCGTGTGTTCGAGCGTGTTGGGCGCCGCGTGCGGTGTACACGCGGGAACGCGGCGTAACGTATAGCAAACAGACGTAATGTTCGCGAACAAACTCGACCGTTCGAGCGGGCCAGCGCGTAGGTTAGGCGCCGTCTGGTCGGTTCCGGGATTTCGGAACGCTGTCGGACCCCTTTTAGCCCGTTGCCTAAGGTGGGGCCGTTTCTCCGCAGGCGTGTAGTAGCCTGATTCCTCGGAACGGCCAGCTGTTAACCTTTTAGGCACGATGCGCCACTATAGTGGCTTTCGCGGATGTCATCTCTCTGAACGCCCAGCTGTTAACCTTTTAGGCACGATGCGCCACTATAGTGGCTTTCGCGGATGTCATCTCTCTGAACGACGCGCCGCTATAGTGGCTTTAGCGGATGCCATCTCTCTGAACGACGCGCCACTATAGTGGCTTTCGCGGATGCCATCTCTCTGATCGACGCGCCACTATAGTGGCTTTAGCGGATGTCATCTCTCTGATCGACGCGCCACTATAGTGGCTTACTCTAGTAGCTCGCTCAGTCATCGTTTGAATCAAATAATCGTCTTCATATGCATTGTTTCACACTTCTTTTGTCTTCACATAGATTTACAGAATATACAGACTTATCTTAACAATATAACTGTATCTTAACAATATACAGACAGAATATACAGACACTCTGTACAGTACATATCAGACTCTGCCATCCAGAGAAATAACCTCGCGCAGAATTCAGCCTTGCCTAAAAGGTTAAAGGGACGCGGATTCTGCTCGGGAACAGATCCGAAACTATCCGGCGGGAACGCACCCACGCACCCCGCGGTGTTCCCGCGTCGATCCGGCAATCGATATCGCCTTCGGCCGGCCTCTCTCGAGCTTCGAGTCGGAGTTCGGCTTCCAAGGAGTTCCGCCGAGTCGTTCGGACCGCGGCCGTTCTTCGGTGGCTCGATAATTGAATCCGGGATTCTTGCGGGTCGTTCTGAATAATTAGCGTTAACTGTTACGGCCACGGTCCCTTTCTTGGACCCGGCCGCCGTCGCCGCGCGACTCCCGCTAATGCTGATGACGCTCGTTTTGTTCTTCGGCTCGCGGATCCCGTGTCGTAGCTCTCCGCCGTTTTTTGTTGCTGCCTCCTTTAACGCCGCGATATCGCCCGCCGAGCACGGAACAGCTTAACGAGACCCGTTCCACTTTGTTAACAATTTGCTGCGGCAAATAAATACAATTACGCCGGGCGTTTTACCCGCCGTTTTCTCTGAATCATTACACCGTTCTGTTGCTTCCGTTCGAATCGCTTTCGCGCGATAACGCTTGCTTGCTCCATCGATTACACGGCTCCGAAGCGCTCGGCCGCTTTTTTTCTTTCTTGCTCGATCGTTGCCTCTTCTTGTTTTTGTAGCGGGCTTTTATCGAATGTACATATATTTACGTTACGTCGATTTACCGGGGCCCGGGAAAGTATTTTAACGCTTCGGGAAAGCGTCGGTTGTCGGACCGTTCGAATCTCGAGCGAAAGAATCGTGCGAGGGTGCGTCCGTTTTTTGGACGAGCTTTCTCGTTCGCAACAGTCTTGGGAGGACATAGAAATGGATAATTTGGGAAGAGGAGGTACGATTATTCGATATTTTTATAGTTACCGATTGCTAACAGCTATGAAAACGAGCCGCGAGGCTCCTCTTCTCAAATTGTCCGTCCATTTTTTTGCACAATCTGATCTTTTCTCTTGGAGGAAAATTCACCTAAATTGCAGTGGTAGGAGAGCTTCAAGCTTTGGTGGGGTGAAAAAAATTGGAAAAAAATTCTATAATTTTTTAAAATTGTCTTAAGAAATAAATTTGAAACCGTGAATACGTCCGTGTGATTCGTTCTTCCACAACTACCCTCGTGGCCAAAAAGAAGGAAAACTTTCCTTTTGTAAATCATTGAACAGTGAAATCGTCAGTGTAATTAGCAGACTGCTGATTACGTGAATTCATGACAGAAGTAAATAGATCAAACGCAAACCGGTAAAATCGAAGGATCATGAAAACAATTGTTACATTAGTTATCATTTTATTTAGTATACTATATTACTAATCATACTATCATAACACTAGTTATCATTTTATTAAAATTATTACAAGTATTATTCGAACGATTATCGAAGCACGAAGTAAAAACGTCTACGTGGCTTCTTCCAACAAATTCGTACAATTTTTAATTCGCTCGAACACCGGCAGTCCGCTAATTAGGTTCAAGGTGTCCTACTCTGCGAAATGCCGGGTGTCCCCGGTTCGGTAGATCGGCGAGCACATTTGTCAGAGACGCGGCCCCTAATTATTTTGTGCGCCGCGGCACCGGTTGCGTGTCGTTACTAAGCATAATTTGCGAATGATGTATCCCGCAGGTGGTAGAATTGACCACGCGCATCACTATAACAACGCTTATCGAGCACTGGACGAAACACTGGCGTTGGAGGAAGCGGTGAGGGCCGTAATGAAGGAAGTCGACCTGTCGGAAACGCTACTCGTCGTGACGGCAGATCACTCGCACGTGCTTACACTCGGCGGTCTCGCAACGCACCGTGGGAATCCTATATTCGGTAAGTGACACGATAAACCACTGTCTGATGTAGCACCCATCTTCCATCAAGTGTACCGCGATATTAACAGATACAAGCGCGTTTTAATGCCCGCGGCGTGTCGTTGCGTCGCGCGGCGAGTTCGCGCCCGTCAAAGGAGCCCGTTAAAGAGAACATCCGCCGGCGGTAATTTACCGGAGATAATATCGAAAACAAGCATTATCGCGGCATCTTTCGCGCTGATTCGAATTAGGCGCGGATTACGTAGCCAACTAATTTTTCTTGGTCATAAAAGAATTTCTCCTTTATGAGAAATAAATCGGGATTCCCTTCGATGTCGCGTGCACGAAATGCGGTAGAAATTTCAGCTGGAAAAACTTTATTATCGTTCGAGTTGTTGCAATTTTAGGGATAATTATTGGCGCACGACGTGTTATCTGAAATATTACCGGTAATTGCTTTTCGCCCGAATGCCCTCCCTTAACGAGATTTCCGAAAAAATTCGAATCCTTTTCACTCTTTAACCAGCGTTCCGACAAAATCATCGACGAATTCCTTTGATTTGCGTTTCGCGCGTTATTTTGTGCAGCGGAGCGCGGCGAGGTAGCCGATTAACGAGGTTCCCGCAGAAATTGTGGTCGAATTCTTTTACTTTGTGCTTCATAAATCGTGTTTACGATACCGTGCGGCAAGTTGGCTCATTAGCCGGCCCTCCGCGAGGCTCGCGGTCGAATTATTTGCTCCGCGTTTCACGAATTACATATCTGTCTAATGTATTTTATCGCTCGTCGGGACGCTCGATATTTTCTCTCTTAAAACGTGTCACCGCATTGTAAACGTAACACGCGATATTCTCTCTTCAAAAGTATATTATTACGCGACGAACAGAACGCGCGATATTTTCTCTTAAAAACTAGAACCGCGCGCGATAAACACAAGCGCAGGAAATTTTGCTTTCTGTTCGAATCGCAATTCTCTCGTCGAACTTCGAGGAGCGAACGAAATAAAACGAGGCGCTCGTTAATATCGTTAAGGATTTAATTTTCATCCGGCGTCGATCCAGCGGATCGGACGCGCGGGTAAATCGTTCCGTGAACGATTCCACGGCTCCGAGGATCATCCCTCGAAATACAGTCGCGGTAAACGCCAAGGATCGTACCTGGCACGGAATATTCCGCGGTACGCCTTCCAATATCGTGCCTCTTTATTAACCTCGTTACTCCTTTGATTTCCTTTTTCCACCGTAGGAAAATGTAAAAGCAGGCCGAAGACGAACACGTCGTTCGTCGTCGTCGTCGTCGTCGTCGTCCGTGCACGTCGAGCGGAAGTCCGTCGATATAATTGACATTTTTCCCATATTTCTCTCCGCGTACGTTCTGCAAAAAAAATTCTCCATTCTCGGTGTATTAAATCGACGAAAACCCGGCCGGCACAGCCGGAAAGAGAGAAATCCACGATAATCGGTGGGCGCAGCGAGACGGAGAGAACGGATTCGTTATACACGGTTGCTACGGACCGACAAGGCAATTATAGAGAGCAGGGATCACGATTCTGCGATCGAATGCCCGCGTCTATTGTCGGCCGAATCTATCAGATGCTGGACGATAACGACGCGAGATTATAAACTTCCGAGGCTGAATCAAAGAGTGGAGTTACGTATCGAGCCATGACGAATACCTCGCCGAAATGTCCGCGGAAAATCGGACACGCACGGAGCACCTGCACTTTTAGCCAGCTGGGATATTATTCGAATAAACGATTTGATAAAATGATCGTCGAAATGGAACATTATTTTAGCTGGTTGCGTGTTATTGGAGGATTTAATCGATTTAAATGATTTCTATTTTTGTTCAATTAATACTTTATATCTGTAATTAATATTTTTATTTTTAGTTCATATTTATTTAATATTTTATTTGATTGTTATAAGTGATCTTACCTGGTTGCAAGTTATTGGAGGATTTAATCGATTTAAATGATTTCTATTTTTATTTAATTAATATCTTCTATCTTTGATTAATATTTTTATTTTTAGTTAATATTTATTTAATATTTTATTTAATTATTATAAGTAATCTTACCTGGTTGCATGTTATTGGAGGATTTAATCGATTTAAATGATTTCTATTTTTATTTAATTAATATCTTCTATCTTTGATTAATATTTTTATTTTAAGTTAATATTTATTTAATATTTTATTTTACGTTGATATTAAATTTGATCAATTTGCTTATATTTCATAAAATTGACTTACAGAATTTCATAATTTTCGTTCTTCTGTCGAACAAAATTCATTTGAAAATACTTTGTTCGAACGATGTAGAAACGATCCAGTTTTCATTCTTTGTCCAATCCGAGTAACTTTTTCATAAGTTGTCTAGAATTTCAACCGTTAGTATGGACTGTTTGCAGTCGTGTATACAACGGTGAACTGTAGCCGGAGGCTATTTAAAATCTGACCTAGAAACTAAGAACCAATGTTGTTCCACAGTCTACAAAGTAAAACTACATTACGTTCAATTATAAATGCACATTTACGTGTGAACATGGTTTCTGGTAAGGTTGTACGGAATTTTTCAAATACTTGCAACAATGCAATGAAAATTCATTCGTGTTAAATGGGTGACATGCAACTGTTTACAGAATCTTTAAAATGGTTCCATTTCCTGTTCTCTTTAATTGTGCATTCATCAATTTATTAATCTAGAGCATTGAACAAGCCACGTGACGAAGAATTTTTTAAAATGATTTTAAAATTTATTAAGGAAAAGTATGAAGATGTTTTACCAAAAAGCAAATATTTGAAACGAATAAACATTATATACTCTTCGGAGAATATGCTACACGTTTTCATAGTTCTCAAAACATATTCTTAACTTTATGTTTACAGTCAGAAATTGCTTTATCATTATTGAATCACTATATGTTTCTTAAGGCGAAAGAAAAGTATAAACGTGACGTCGCGTGCTTCTTTAATTGTTACAAATTATTCATTGTATTTTCTTTAGACACTTATTCGATATTTTCCGAGTGCCCGTTTGCCACTAATTAATAGCTCGCTAATTTTTGCAACCGCTTCCGTACGAGCATCACACGTTAAATATCGATTCAAGAAAATTTGTTTGTTCGTTGAAACAAGTATCGTTTGTCCGATGAGACTCCACGGTTCATTAAGAGCAGTATTAAAATCGGCTAAAATCCAATTTTCTTCGGCAATTTCTAGAATCGGGACACCCTGCCTGTCCTTGATTAAATTAAATCGCTGGACAATGCGAAGCGCATTTTCCGAACTGAATCCCCGAGCAGCAAAGCTTCTCCATTCACGAATCGAGTTATGATTCTGGAACGGAGTGCCGTAAAAGCTTATACCGGATTCCGCTAACGATTTGAATCGTTTCTTCCTTGTTTTCTTTTTTCTTTTTTTTTTGTCAACCCGGTCCTCGTTGCATTGTATCCTCGGCGTCTTTTTTTTCATCATCCCGTTGACGCGCTGCATTCTTCGTTAAAACGATTCCGTCGCAATCGCTTCCTGGAATTTCGTTAAAAACTGCCGCACGTGGCGATTCATTATGAGGAGAACGATCGGACACGCCATTTCATGGCGTTCCGTCGTCGACGATGAAGCTAGTTCCTCGGCGATCCTGATTCCGTAACATTCGCTTCCACCGCTTGATTTTGTAATTCCGATTTTTCGCGATTTTTTTCTCTCGACGATTCGACTCAACAGACCCCTTTGGAAAATCCGGTCGAGAACGAGATCCAGATCCGGGTCGAGGATCGAAGAATTTTCTGGCAATAAATCAGCGCCGCTTACGTTGCGGTCGCCGCAGCGGGGATTCCAGGGCGCTCAACTTTGCAACTTTCAACCTGCTACAAAATTGCTCCACTCTCAATGGCCGGCAAAATTAAAATTTTTCGACGCTCTTTATAACCGCTAAGCGAATCTGACAGAAATTCCTGTAACTCATTACGAAACTGCAAACGGGTTTTTCTTTCTGCAGCCTCGGTTTTTTGAAAACTTTCATTCAGAAGGAGAAGGCGAAATGTTTGACTTCTCGAAGCTGTTCTGCTTTGAAAGAATTTTTATGGGAAGTAGCAGAGTTTATGCGGAATCTGAGTTTTATCAATGTATGTATCTGTTAGCGTTACATGAACTTCCTCGAGTACTTCTTTTATTCCCAATAGGAGGGAAACGATTTTTACAGCCGTTTCAGAAGTTTCGTGAAATTAAAGTTGAAAATTGAGATGAATAATAGTGATATCGAATTTGTAGAATTTATACTGGTTTTGTATCATTTATTTAGGATTTATAGAATTTGTATAAAAATTGCAGTTTATGTAGGATTTATATAATTTGTATAAAATTTGTGCCATCTGTATAGAATTTATGCAATGTATATATGATTTATACAATTTATATAGAATTTATATAACTTATCATTATATATATTTAATTATTAAATATAATAATTAAATAACAATTACTCTATATGATAATTAAATATCAATTATTAAATATATATAATAATTAAATATACTTGCAAGCGAGATATTAAGTTCTAATAAAGGAAACGATGTTCTAGGACCTTCAAATTATATGCTCAAATTTTTGAGTCCCAATAACACTGCTAGCTTTCGACTGGCATTTTTTTGAAAATAACACAAGCGCTTCGCACAGGAAACGTGACAGCGAAGAGCAAAATAATCAATCGAATTAAGGACGAAATTGCTGTCGCCTTTCAATCACTATTAAAAGAATTCTCAACCGTCGAATTTCGATTCTGATAAATGTACAAAAAATCGCCGAATACGTGTACTTGTCTCTTTGTACATTCGAAATATATAAATACCATAAACGCATCGAGATCCGCGGTCCACCGATCGAAGAAACGTCGCCGGGCGCGAACGCTTTAACCCGAGAAAGATAACCTACGTCGCAGAGGCGCCTGCGAAGACTGTTGATTTTTGTTAATTTTTCATAGAGGTCTAGTGATTTAAGTTTAAAATTACTTAAAATATAAAAAAATATAATATAAATGCATTTTATTTTTACAATAATGCCAAACCTTTAAAATGACTAGATTAACTTAAATAAATATCCATTGTTAGTATAAAATTGACGCCTTAGAAAAGCATGCGCCTCTGAAGCGTATGGTTATCTTTTACGTACGTTGTCATATGGTTATCTTTCTAGGGTTAAGCAAACTTTTATTGTATGGTAATATCGGAATTATACTCGTAAAGAACTATCATTCGTCAATGTCCGCCGGGCATTTAGAATTCATTGCGAGCTTATAAGAAGCACGGGTCGCAGTAGGAGAAGAGCGGGACGGAAGAGAAAAGAAACATTTAACTTCTAACGCGATCGGAATCGAAACCCCGTTCGGGATTCGAGCCACGTAAAGAGAAACCGACAGGACGAGTCAATAATTTATCCGTCCGCGTCGTGTTCGGTTCATACGTGTTCATCGGACGACCGGAAAGGGCCGAGTGGCAATCCAATACCGGGTAAGTGATTCGGTATACTATTTTATATACAAGTTCCCGAGTCGCTTCCTCATCGGGGACACGCGGCAACGGCTGGGCGCCCTTCCCATTCCCAAGGTCTCGGCTTCAATGGGATCCAATCTCCTCGGACAAGCCCGTTGCCCTCGAATGCGAACGTTTGCACGGGGGTTAAATCCAATCGCAAAGCCGAATGCAAAGGACAGTTTTTGTGGCTCGTGCGTGAATCGTCTAGGTCATTGGGACCCTTCGATCTCATTTCCGCAGTTCTCTTTTCAGTGTCTTCCTCCGCGCATCCCCGTCGCGACAGCTCGACGCGCAGAGTAAACTCCATTCTATTCGACAACGAAAGGTTGTCCGATCCTCTTCGGTGATTTTGTGCCTCGATGGGAGGTTCGACGATGTTACGCGCTGGCTGGTGGGAGGTAAACGCAATTTTTATACGACGATTGCAACTTTTTTTTTCATTGTTTTATGGTGTATGCACTGTTGCTGGTGTCCGTTGCGTCAATTCAATACTCAATTAGAAGTATTAAGTCAATCGTAATATACAGGGTGTACTATAATTGTGTTAACACTTGGAAAGGGTCGATTCCTCAGGTCATTTGAAGTAATTTTTTCCTTGGCGAAAATGCAATCCACGGCTTTGTTTACGAGTTATTAGCGAAAAACAGTGATTGCGGATTTGACGGATTTCTAATGAAAATGGGTAGCTGTGATTTATAGCAATGGAATTATCGAAAGAATTTACGGACATCTGTGTATTATTTTTAGCTCACTGACTAATTTTTATAATTTTTAACTTGTTAAAAAGTTATGCCAAGGTTATGCCAAGGTTATCCCTCATTTCCGGCTGTTAAAATAATTGTGGAACACCCTGTATAGTAATAGGTAATAATGGTATGATATAGAAAAAAAAATAATAATAATTAAAATATTATAATAGATGGTAGTATATTTTTAGTCAGGGAATTAATATAATATTGTTATATTATATTACTTATATTATATTGTTTATATTATATTATTTATGTTATATTAATACTTATATTAACATCGATCCGTGTAATTATTACGATGAACAATATTTTTAGCGATGATCCACGAGTTTCAGAATACATTGAATAATATTTCAAGCAACGATTTACAAGTTCGTCTAATCTGAACAATATTTCTCGCAACTTCATACCAATTCATACACGATAAATAATATTTTTATCGACGATGTACAAATTTTTGAATACGTCGAACAATGTTTCTACCAATGATTTACAAGTTTACGTAACGTTCAACAATATTTTTTTTTTTTTTTTAGCGATATATTAACAGTTCATGTGTTATGAACAATATTTTTAACGATGTTTCACCAGTTCACGTACATCAAGCAATAAACATATGGATGCGAACATGTTCAATAATTTTATAATCTACTGTTCAAAAATCGTTGAAATCTTATGCCATGTCGTGTTTGAGGATCGACCCGAAAGCAAGGATTAGCTGCGTGCGACGGAGACAGAAACAGATAGCGATTCGCCGAAATCGTGCGCAGACTGCACTCTATAATTGCGTGGCTGCCAGTCCTGAGCAGCGAGATTATAGGAACTGCAATCCGGTTGACAGACACGCGGATATATCGCGGCAATAAAGCGTTATTTGGCATCGTAAATTCGTAATTTAATTAAAGCCTAGCATCCGTAAACCGGGCAGACGGATGTTTTGCAAAAACGACTGCTAACCGGTTGATACATCCGGTCAAAAGGTCACATCGTCGCGATATCCAGGGTTGTAACGCGTTAAAAAAAGAGTTATAACAATTTTCGACCGGTTTTCAAAATTCATATCTATTGCAGTGATATATTATTCGAGCAAATTATATTACACTAGGATGTTTAGGGCACAGAAGGAGATCGAATATCCGCTATGATAAATATTAACTTCCTAGTTTTCGTTTTGTAAATTAAATTGTCTCTTTTTATCTAAGTTCTCGTGATTAATTTCGCGACGATCAACGTGTTAATGCATTAGGCCGATCCGATACGAATTGACATAACTTCGAAGCAATGAGTGCAGGAGCTTCATTTATGACTTTATTTCATCTTAAGCAATATTAATCAAAGCACCGGATTTTTATGGTGAATAAAAATTCTGTATCTCTTGATTGCAAGAAACGTAAATCATAGAGATAAGAAAAATTTCATCGAAAATGCATAAAATTCGATAGCAGTCTGAAATTCCACTTGCTAAATAATAATTTGAAAAGAATTTGTTATAAATTATAATTAATACCAAGCAATTTCATACACTATACATGAAATTATAGCAGCTTTTAAAAAATTCTGAATCGTTGTCCTTCGATTTTAAACGATTTCTTAAAAATTCCGTTCGAAGGAAATGAGAACCGTAAATGACTCGAGCTTACACGATCGCATATCGTTAGCATCGTTGGACGTAGTTGCGTGCAATTGACGAATCGACGACGCTGGGAAAACAGCCCGGAGATTCTGGAGGGATTCCAAGCCAGCGAGGGCAACATATCAGGACGATATCGCGTTGTATTTCGTATGTATTACGCGCGGCCGAACCGCGAAAACAGAGGCGATCCCGGTGAAATGCATCGGGACGAACCGTTATTTCCGTGTACCGTCTCTTTTATTCATGGCCCGCTCGCTAAATATTGTCCTTTCCCGCGGAACTAATCACGCTAATTGCACATACGTTAACTTCTTAACGAGCCGGTTATTAATTATTAATGTCACGCGCCGCGCGGGCGGCGTCGCTCGAACGTCGCGTTTCCCGGTACGTGGATAAATCAAAACGCGAGAGGGGGAAACGTATACAGGACTTACGTTCCCGTAAGAATCAATGGAAATTCAGGCAGTCTAGGCGTATGGAACGTGCGAGGAATTCCCGATAAACGTTCCGCCGACCGTGCCGCCCCGGATTTTGCATTTAGTAGTCACGATAGCGCAACCGGTACACGGCTAAATAAAAGAAGGATTCGCTGCACGACCGTGGCCAAATGCGTGTAAACACGATTCGCCCTGCGTTTCATAGTTTAAGAGGGTGTCGCGCACACGCCGAAATAACTCGTTCGCCCGGACTCACCCTGATTTAACCCGATTTAAAGACATTTCGTTGGTGCGAATAAGTCGCCGTTCCGATTCGATATCGAGACATTTTTAAAACATGTGTTATTCCTTTTAGTTATTCATTATTTAGTTATTCTTTTTAGTCATATATTATTTAGTTGGTATAGTTTAGTTGTTTATTTTAATGTGGTCGTACGCGGAGTCATTTGCGACCACAGTGATTTATATTTCCATTTGTATGTCAATGTGTTCTCCTATATTTTTCGTTATTAGTATACTGTCGATTTTTATGCAAAATTGGAATGTTTCTATGTCATTGTAAAAAGAGAGGAGTTAGACTAATTAATCGTTTACTGAAATGTCACTGCATCAAGCATATATATGAGATCAATCAAGCATATACATATAACAATATTCATAAATTCTTCTAGAAACTGTACAGTTTTTTTATTTCACTCAGTTTTGTCATAAATGCATCGAATTATCAGTTAAATTATTAGGCATGTGCAAAAGTTTTGACCTTTCTTAAATCGCTTATGTGGACCTTTTTTTATTAACTTTTTTTTATTAACCCTAATTAACCATCAGAACATCTTACATAGAATGATTTTCAATTGGTACACTTTACCCTCTTTTTTGTGGAATTGTTTGTTCGCCGTCGACGTACCTATAATGATAATATCCTCGCAAAATAATAATAGTAAAAATAATAATAATAATAAATAATAATAATGCTAGTCACAACGAGAGTCACAACGACAAGAAACCGTACATTCGACACTGCATTATAAGTCGGTCTATATTTATGAAGTTATACATTTTTCACGAACACGTACGCGAGGGGGGGGGGGGCGTTTGTCATGAGAATTAATACCGCGCCGGAAATGTCCGGTGTTTCCCTAAAATATACGCGTGGACCGTGGCAAGATTAGGCTAGGTCGGTGTCGTCGAACACGAGAACGGAGCAACGTAAACGTAAATGGGATTGTTCGTATGCGCCGAAATGACTCGAGCTAGGAGTGACGTTTAAGCATTTCCTATTGACATAGTTTTCATCGTAACGGCGAGAGAATAACGATGAAATATTTGGCCGGTAAATGTTACTTTTAGGTAACGTCGGACGGCGAACGTTCACGGTATACGTGAAATTGCTACGAAATTGCGCCGCGAACAAAGTATGTAGTAATTCGTTGCATTCTGTGTCGTTTAATCGCGATAATTTTCATTAGCGACAGAGCCTCGCGTAACAGTACGGAACAATTTCTGAAGTAATTGTTGGTAAAAGCATCGTTTTTCACGATTGCTGTACAAACGAAGAACTGGGAACATTTATTTAGAGATACGTGCATCGTCGTTTCACGCTGTAATTGTTTGTTTTGCTTGTTCATAGAAATCTAGAAAATAGAAGGTTAGAACACGGGATTATTCGTGAATCGCTTCGAATAATTATTGTTGCGAGTTTTGCAAAATCACACCGAGTGAAATCGAATGGAAAGGTAAAAATTAGTTTAACACAATGTAGCAATGCAAAGCGTACATAATAATTTTTGTTATTCTTATTAGATTATGTAGTTATAATAATAATAATTATTATTATTATTTTCTTTTATTGTTAATATTATTACTGGCAATCATACAATTTTTTAATCCTGCGATGTCCTTGGCCTAATTCTTTATTCACTTTGACGAGGTGGCTTTTTATTCCGTTTTTGTGTGCAAATTTCGCTATTTCCCTATTTATTCTTTGATAATATTAATTGTCAAATGCAGCAGCTATACTTCCCGACGTCCTGTCTTGGAATCCTCCACATGTCCACATCGAAACCATCGGCAGTTCCTAAAGAAGTAATTTATTTCGACGATAAAAGACGACAGAGTCATTCGATCGCGAAAACGAACGGAGCATCGCCCGGAATTCCGATCGTCATTAACCAATCCCAGCGGCCTGTACGCGCGTAATTCGCGCGAGCTGCCGCGCGCAGAGTATGGAATTTTATATCGGAAGCAGCTTAACGTAATTTCGAAGTTGCATTGTTCCGAGTTGCTCTGGAACTCGGTAAAACGCGGGCCGGAAGCGCGAAGCAAAGCAACTTCGACGTAGTTACTTTCGAAATTGGCGCAAAATTATTAATTGCTGTACTACCCTGTAAGAAACTTTACGGAATTGCCTGCGAGTCCCTCCTTATCGATCATTCATCGCGATGTATAATAAACGGCCGACCGGGGCTCGAGTTTAAACGTTTTAAATTGCGCGCGCCGGACGCGAAATGAATTCGCGAAATCTTCGCATAGCGAGCCGCGAGCGCGTCTAATACAGAGACGACGGGGCCCATTGTTGCTCGCTAATTGAACAGCTGTCACGACGGCCGCGTCACACACGGATAAACTGATCAGAATTGGAATCGAAACCGGCCCCCGCGATCGCCTCCGCTGAATTGCTTTTAATAACTGCACACGGACCGCGCGCGGTGTCCTATTTAACGGCGGATGCAATCCGTCTCCGTGCTCGCTCGAGGAAAATTAAAGTATTAATCGATCCGCCTCACACTCGACGATTAAAAAACTACGATATAAATTGGAACAGGCTCGGCCCCGATGGAATTTCATTTGCCGCGCGATCGTTCATCTTCGGGGGAGAATCGCGAAACTGCTCGCCGCACAATTCCCGGATCAAGCCCGCGGACTTTGATTGTCCGTGTTTGCACGAGCAATCCGCGATGTGATCTGCGCAAATTCCATCGGTATCATCTGGCACGGTATCAAGGACGTAAGAATCAATCGAGCCGGGGGCCCCGAGAAACGCCGTTCAACACGTATTCGAATTTGCAACTCCGAGAGAACGGTCCGAGGCGAGCCTCGCGAACTCCGCGCGAGTCCGGGAGTTTTGATCATTATGCGCCCGGCGACTCGGGAAAATTGATCTTTAATGAATCGACGGAGCTCGCGGTTCGGCCAACTCGTTCGACGAAGTCTCGTGCTTCATGTGCAACAATTCACGCGTTGTTGGCGAATGTCAGCGATTAATGAGATATTTTAAATGTTATTAATTAGTTAATATTTATAATTATAATATATATTATTATATATATTATTATAATATATATTAGTATTATTTAATATTGTATGTCATTAGCATGGAGCTATTTTTAAATGTTACAGTTTAAGTTGAAAGGAAGAAGATACTTAAATGATGTGAAATTTTCACTGTACCTTTCAATTTATTTAGTAAATTTATTTTAACGATGATTTAACCGAAGTGTATTTAATTTAATAATGAAATTTAATTACTGCACTCAATGCAGTAACTCTTTCTAATTGGTTATTGGAATTTATTTACTTCATTGAATCTGTGTCAATTAACTTTTGTCGCATTCACAAGTGACTTTTTCAGATACAAGTCGTGACAGTCGATTAATGAAATGTTAATAAAATGTTGAAACTTCGTATAATTTGTTAACAAACAGTCATGGCTGAAATATAACACGTGGGAACACTTTTGCTTCAGCGATTCGCTGCAGAATAAATATGAAGGTTTCAACTTCGGATTTTTGTCCGCCTCGGAACATTTCCAGGATATTTGCTTGTTGCCACTTTTTCGAAGCAGAGCAACGAGAACTTTTTCTTCCTTCAAGAAAATAAAAGTTTCTTATTAAACAGGGAAACGCGGGGAATAAAAATTTCAACCGGTACACTGCGTTTTATGTCAGTTTTCCGCGAACAGGATATTCAGGGTTCGTTGAAAATATTATCGCACCCCTCACGCGTGACACGTAAGAAATTGAAAATATTTTAATTGTTTCGTTTAATCTCACTGTCGTGCGAACGCGTAACGAGCACGGTGCAATTTTAACGAAAATATTCGGTATAAACATTGTTAGGCGCATCCGATCGCCGGCATCATTTTCACCGATCAGCGTCGTCGGTGATTTTAAACAATAAGTGTAGGATAAACAATTTCCAAAAATATAATCGACTTATTTCTACGCGATAGTAGAGAACGAGCCAGTTATTGCTTTCATGTAGTTAACACATTTACTGCAATCTCACTATGGATTTTATGCATTTATAGTACACTTAATGGACGAAAATTTATTATCATAAAACATTTTAGTAAATTTCGACAACGTTCCATTTTGCTTCGTTAACAAAATTCCTAATGAATTGGATTAAGTTACGTTCGATTCTCGTCAGTGATGCAAAAACTTTCGTAAACATTTGCAGCCTGGTTAAAATTTTGTTTAATTAACCATCAACCTACACGTACAATAAAAATAGAAAAATAGAATTCCTTCACGTAGGAAATTTTAACATCACATTATCAATCTGTTCTATTGCGAACGAAATACTGTCCACATTTATGCGAATATATTAAGCGAAGAAAACAGAAACATGTTAATTTTGTTTTGCGATAATTTGGCTCACCCGTTAAATGAACTTTTCTGCAGACGCGCGTCCCTTTGAAAATAAACGGTAGGCCAAAGGGTTGAGAAGCAACTGTCCGCTACAATTTTTCGCGCGTGCTGCAATTTTCATGGGTTGCCGTGTTCCGAAAGCAGCGCATACTTCCGCGAGGTCCCTTTGTGAACAAAAAGTTTCACCACTTTGCTCTGACACGTTGCGCGTCAAAACAAAGCGTGCGCCGGCGAAGGTGTCACAGATGCCTCGAAGATATGTTAGGACGCCGTGGGTGTGTTTTAGGTCTCGGCGCAAGAATAGTAGTTGCTCAAGCTTGTAGAGAACTCAGACAGTCGAAAATGTTCAGTGTGTACAGGGGTTTGAGAGTATGACAAAGTTACAAAGCCATATCAAACGGAGTTGCGAAGCGCATAGGGGCGACTGAGATTAGGATTGACATTCGTGCGCGTGTTCCCTCTCTCTCTCTCTCTCGCACTCTCTCGTTCTCTGTGTCTCTTTTCGCTCTCTCGCGCACTCTCTCGCCCTCTGTGTCTCTTTTCTCTCTCTCTCGCTCTCTGAGTCTCTTCTCTCTCTCTCTCTCTCTCTCTCTCTCTCTCTCTCGCACTCTGTATCTCTTTTCTCTCTCTGTCGCTCTCTGTGTCTCTTGTTTCTCTCTCTCTCTCGCTCTCTGTGTCTCTTGTCTCTCTCTCTCGCTTTTTGTGTCTCTTCTCTCTCTCTCTCTCTCGCCCTCTGTGTCTCTTGTCTCTCTCTCTCGCTTTTTGTGTCTCTTCTCTCTCTCTCTCTCTCTCTCTCTCTGTCGCTCTCTGTGTCTCTTTTCTCTCTCTTTCTGTCTCTCTCGCTCTCTGTGTCTCTCCTCTCTCTTTCTCTCGCACTCTGCGTCTCTACTTTCTCTCTCTCTTGCTCTCTATGTCTCTTCTCTCTCTCTCTCTCTCTCTCTCTCGCGTTCTGTGTCTCTTTTCTCTCTCTGTCGCTCTCTGCGTCTATTTTCTTTCTCTCTCTCGCTCTCTGTATCTCTTCTCTCTCTCTCTCGCTCTCTGTGTCTCTTGTCTCTCTCTCTCACTTTTTGTGTGTCTTCTCTCTCTCTCTCTCGCTTTCTCTCTCTCTCGCTTTCTGTGCGTCTTCAATCTCTGTCTCTCTGACTCTGTCTCCGTCTCTCTCTGTCTCTGTCTCTCTGCCTCTCTCTGTCTCTCTCTGTCTCTCTGCCTCTCTCTGTCTCTCTCTGCCTCTCTCTGTCTCTCTCTGTCTTTCTCTGTCTCTCTCTCTCTCTCTCTCTCTCTCTCTGTCTCTCTGTCTCTTTACGTGTACGTGCGTGCGTGCGTGCGTATGCGAGCGCATACACGGATCGCACGAGACACATCCGCGCGCGAACACAATTCATGTTCCCGTATTTCGCGAGGTGATGCTGGATAAATATTCAACATTGCTGCAAAGTTCCTCGCGAAGTAATTGCGTCTGGTTTAGTCGGATACGTACGATTCCAAATGTTTTTCGTTAAAATGCAAAGTAATCAACATGAAAATTTGTAACAGAGTACATTCAATCCTGTACACACGATTCTCTGTGCTCGAACTTCGAGATGCAATTAAAAAGTATGCCGCGCATTGTACCGAGCTCGCTAATGAGTACATTGTTGACTGCATGCGTGTGTGAGCCACAAGACGGTAACAGCATCCGAGTAATATGAGAATATGTAGCCGCGTTGTTTTTAATAATTGTGGTCTTCAAGAGGGGAAATCGATTTTGATTTAACTGTGCGAGACAAATTGCGAGGAAACTGTGATATCAGAGAGAAACATTGCTTCTTTCTTATGTTATTCTGGTGAATTTTATATGTAGATATCGTAACAATATTAGAAAATTCAAATCGTAAATTAATTTAGAATTTGTTCCTTTTTATCAGGCATAATGATATATGTCTTTATAGTTAAGATTTTAAGGTAAATTCAAATATAATGTATATAAATGTATTATATACATGTAATATAAGTATAATAATAGTTAACATCCAGTCTTGTTCGAAACGTTTCTCAGAATTTCGCTCGCATCGAAAGTTGTAATGATTTTAATCACTGACGCACAAGCGTTCCCGGTATCGAAAATTTAACTTCATTATAACTTTTAATAGACGCAAAATTCTGGAAACCTTCCAAACATAAGTTACCGCGACAAATATAGCACTGATGAATTACAATTGGTCCCCGATCATTGCGCTCTTTAATAACATATCACAAGTTAATAGGTGCAATAAAAAAACTGTGCAGATGTTAGGAGAATTTGAGAATACCGTTGCATTATTCTTGATTTATTGAAATTATTGAACGGAAAAATTAATTTTCATTTAATTTCCGTTTCTTATTATCGACTCAGCAGATTATCATTCTGCATAAAGATCAGTCGTCTGATTACAAGGGATAACATTTAATGCTATTTATAAATCCATAATAATATAAATCCGTATAAATTGTACTGGCGTTCTGTTACGAGAAACGTTTCCAATGTTCCGGGAATGTCGTTCTAATTGAAGCTCAAATTGGAAACGAAGATGGACAATTTGCGACTCGTTTTTATAGTTGTTAACAATCCATAACTATAAAAACGAGTCGCAAGGCTCGAATAATCGTATCACCTTCTCCCAAATTGTCCATTTTTGTGTACAAGCTGAGCGTCAATTAGGGAGAATTTCCTGTATTTAGGGACATCGATCAGTTATCGATCACGAGAAGCAATTATTTTCTCATTACGGAAGCGGGTTATCAAATTTTGGCACGTTTGCTACGAGAATTACTACTGATTCCACCGTATTCGGCTGATTCAGCACTCAGTTTGGTCCATACCTAACCGATGAAATAAAAAGCCATTGCGGTGCGAGCATGTTCACTTCCCGAACGAAGTAAAAACTGCGATGAATCAGTGGCTAAACGGTGCTTCACGAAACTTCTTCGAAGACTTTCAGGGAAAGCTTGCTTCGATTTGATGATGATTTCTACATCCAAGAAATCAGCTAAATCCAAGAAAACAACTAAATCCGTAAAAACAGTTAAATCCCAGAAATCAGCTAAATCCGTAAAAACAGCAAAATCCAAGAAATCAGCTGAATCCGAAAAGACAGCTAAATCCGGGAAATCAGCTAAATCCGAAAAAACAGCTAAACCCAAGAAATCAGCTAAATCCACAGAGACACCCTGTATATGTATCAGCTCGCGGTTGGTTAAGTCACCGCGGATCCAGCGGATATTACTTTGTTTTCGCGAAGTTCGCGGCATCAGCCAAGGGAAGAAATGATGATCACGCGATCCTCATCCATAATAACGGTAATGGATATAGGGATGGCGACGTAAAATTATATCGGCCGTTTTTTCGCCGGGACACGAAGGATCGGATAAATCGCGTTCGCGGCTCGTTTTTGGTTATTTTTCGTCTCTGCGTTCTTTTTTTCGTTCGTTTGCCGTCTATTTGCCGGGGAGGGCCGAACTATATGAATATGGAGGCCCGCCATTTGCACGGCATTACGTCGGCAAATGACGTTAAAAGGAACAAGCATGGAATCTCGTTAACGTCCGACGCGGCTTCAGGAGCATAAAACAGAGGGAAAACAAATTCGGCTCGTTCGGCCGGCCCTGTTTTGTCACTTTGTCGACGGATAACAGAGTTTCAGCGGAAAGTACCATAAAGAATACGTCGTGATTACGAGACCGTGACGGGACGTTTAACGGGCTGTTAGAGACCGACCAACAAATCATTCGCGCCACATACACGTGGCGCGATATATATTTATCGATCCATGGATCTCCCGAAACGTCGTGTCAATTTTATTCGCCGAATTTCGAGCGGAATGTTTCGCACGGAAAAATGACATGTAAATGTATTCCGATTATATCTTGATTGTATCGCGTCGCGTATCTGCTTCTCCCAGCGAATATTTGATAACCATCGAAATTATTTTCGGACGTATTCAGTCAAGATTCGCGCGAATTTTCGACGCGTCGCGTTCGGATTCGCAAGAACAGAAGCACGTAATCGCGATGCGAACGGTTCTGCCGTTCGTTCGCTATTTTTCAATCATTCGGAAAGCTCGAGTGACATTATCCGTAACAACCGGACCGCGGATTTTATGCGTTTATGTGAAAACCGAGTGGATCCATTGTAAAATATCGTGTAAACAATTTAAAGATGTTATCATCGTGTTTCCTGCGAAGCCGATATAAAATTGTTGCAAAAAGAATGAAAGAAACCAACCGGTTACTTTATTTTGTAGTTAACAGAGACAGCGTTTATTTCGCAAAATGGTGAAAACAGTCTGTTATTAACAACGTGTCAAAATATTTTCTTGTCCGTAGAAAAACCCATTGTTCGCTGCGACGTACAATAATTCCATTCGCGAAGAATAATTGACGATCGTTGCGTTACGAGAGAAAATGAAAAATTTGTTCGAATACGAGGGAAACATTTTTCGTGGAAAAAATGCAAATCAAATATTGAACGTGTTTATTATTCTGTGCAAATAGTCACGAAGCGTAAGTACAAGCTCGTGGAAAAAGTAATTCTCATCGAGCGCGCGAGTCAATACGCCGAAGCAGATTCTTCCGAAACAAGGAAACGTTGAACACACGTCTGACAAACTATAAACACACGCTGCGCGAATATGTTCCTCTCGTTTCGTTGAAAATACGTTGGACAACGGTTTTCTTTTAATTACAAGGCACAACGATGATTGCAAACACGGCGACGAATGTTTTCGTTTAATAATACATACGGTAATAATGGGCTTTCTCTTAGCTAATAGCATTATTTATCGTACACTGGGAGGAAGGAAAGCCGGGGAGGCAGCTGCGGGACCGATGGAAACGCAGCAGTTTTCCAGGAAAGTCAAACAGACTGGACTGCCGATTAAGCGAGATAGGATTAGTTGTTTTGCGGATTGGTTCTTTTCATTCGGAAAATTGACCGGTGTTTTCTTCTGTTGGGAATAAAACTCGCGCGAAATCGTATTATACAGAGTAGAGGAAATTGGAAGCAGAAGAAACTTGATTCCCCGCTTCGCGGAACAGCTCTTCCTCTAACGGTGATTAAATTTTTATTCGTGCGTGAGCGCTACTTTATTTTATATATGTACGCTGTTTTCGCTTTAAGAAGCATCAAACGCGCGGATGAATTATTTCAAATATTACGATGACGATACTTGTTTCAATTGAGAGGATATTTTTGCCAACGGCTGCGAATTCTGTCGAATTATTATGCAAGATCAATTCTGAAAGAATTCGGCAGCTTTCTCATTATCTATTAATTACTATTTTACAAATTGCGAACTATTGCTTAATGTTGCTTAATAGTACATAATATTGCATAATATCGCATAATAAGTTGTAATCTATATGCGTAAATGATTTATGCGCATGCAACCTATTCAAATTACTATATATTAATTATTAACGAAAATGATTAGTGATTACGTTCCAATTATGCCTCGAGCAAGCAACTAATTTTAGAAAGACATACCAAAATCATTCCTCTCTGATTAGTAAATTACGGATCTTCATGCAATTTATATTATATGCAAGTTTGAAGAATGCAAGTAAACGTGCATGCAAACAAAAGAACAAAAACTAGTTGTATTATTATTCTACGTTGATCACAAAGAATTTTCTAGTCGAAACAATTCGTTCGAAATGAGAATTTACGCCATTGTATTATTCTTATCCACAGTTCAGTAAATATATTGCAACGAATGCACAAAGATTGCACTTCGCCTCGATCTAGTTCCTCGCGTTCCTTCCTGGAAGGTTAGGTTGAAATACGCGAGACGTAGGTTTCATTAATTGGCGTTGATTGATTACACGTTTCGTGATCGGCAATTATTAATGCTAATTAGATCGCAGCTTCGGAGAGAAACAACGTCATTATCTCTCTCGAAAACAGTTACTTTACGTAACATTCACGTTAACACTTTATCGACCGCTAGCCTATTTATCGGCTTTTCGATTGCCAATGCTTATCGACCGATAGCCTATTAATCGACTTTTAGCTATCGACGGTTTTCGCTTCTTTACTGTTTTGTTAGTAGCTGACCTCCTGTATGCTGACCTCCCCATATCCTTATGAATTATAATTATAATAATTATTATTATTTATTATTATTTTTAAAGGAATAGGCACAACACAATGAATAGCGAAAATTTAGCCGGTACTGTGAGCAAATGCGCGCGCGACTAAGCCAGTCCTTACTGAGTGGCAGCCTCAACCACGACCGGACGATAAAGTGTTAACATATAATACTTCGATAAACTCGCTGCTGTTTTTATTTTGAAACGTCGGCCTTTCAACCGGAAACTGTATCTCTCTTGGAAAATCCAGATCTTTAGTAACGGAGTATGCGCGTGCTCGTATATTTTCGCGGGGAACGCAGATAATCTCGCCGTTCGTAACGAAACTTGCATCAAGTTTACTACGATATTGCATGCCGCTAAAGAATTTCCTAGTTTTACTACGTGTACATGCTCCCGAAATAATAGTTCGGAATTCCCTCGAAGGGAAATCACTTTTAGGGCTAGGCCACGTGTGCATTGTGTGCATGCACGACGCTCCGTTTTATGAAATACGTCGTCGATAAGCGAAATGAGACGACGATGTTCCAAATGAATAAAGAATACGCCTGCACCGGTGACAAATATTATGCTGTGCGAAATTTCAAAATTCGAAGATATTTCTCCACACATTCTGATTGCTGTCATTGTTGTCATTTTATTTTCGTATTAAATCTGCAGTGTTACTGAACAATGTGGAAGCTATTTTGTTATATTAAAATACGTGAATGAGGTCATTGCATATGCACCAATCTAAATAATTCATAATAAATCTGATTAATGGACGACAGGTTTTATAAGTAATTTCTGTACATAAATTGAATAAATCAATAGTATAATATAATAATATAATATAAATAATATAATATAATTGAATAAATCAATCAATAAATGAATAAGATCAAATAGAAAACTGTAAAGATTTTCGAAGAATTTGAAAGCATTTTTATAATATCTTCAACTCGTTGCAATTATTATAAAACGGAAGACGTTTTCATCTCACTTACATTTTTTATAATTAACACAGTCTACTGATTAATTTCTCGTCGTATAACAAGTACATTTTTGTCGAGACGAGATCAAATTCTACCTTCTTTTTTTTATCAATATTTAAGCATCGAAGAAACTGTCGACATGCAACAAACATAAATATCATTTTCATGTTATTTCATAAATTGTTTATCAGAATAATAATAAGAATAGTTTCTGAGAATTCCCAGAGTCTCCCAGTATTTTTGAAATCGATACAAAATTCTGTCCTAACGTCCTTAACATTTCAAGTTGAAGTGTTAAACATGTCCGAGTAAATGTTGAATAAAGAACGGATGTTCGAACGAATATAAATAATCCGTCTCGCGTAGCAATTTATTAGCGACGAACGAGCGTTCGATCGACTCACCTGTGAGATAAATCGCAGCGCGAGGCATTTAAATAGCCGTCGTTCGAAAAGCTGTTTTTCTCGTTCGTGTTCCGCCGAATTTTCGGAAGTCGGCCTCGCGAACGACGTCACAGCGACGTTTCGCGCGGGCTAACTACCACGGGCCCATTATCGGTTACAATTTCGGAATGTTGGACCTGATAACTAACCAGGGAGCCCTTACATTCTAGATGTCGTCTTTCTGCTATCGAATTTCCGTGGGCCGAGGTATGCCTGGCGCAACGCCCGGAGCTGTAAGGATTAAATTCCAATAATCGTGTTCGTCCCGTTGTTAACACGCTGATACTAACGAGGAGACCCACGCCCCTCCGCCGCCACGACCTTTCTTTTTTTTTTCCTTCGTTCCCGTATCGAGTGATTGTGACGTGGTGGACTGGTACAAAGGGCTGCTCTCTACTCTTTCGTCGGCTCCGCGACGTTTTTAATAAACATGCGGGAAACCCGTGTAAAACCTGTGCTTGAAGGCTGGACGTCCTTCACTAGGACGGACGCGGAAAACAAAAGTCGAATGGAAAGTACAGGGCGTTGGTTCGATCCTCGTGATCCAATCCGGACAGTGGGTGATTTCTTATCAGCGGGAGCCTCGATTACCCGAGCTAAGTGGACCGACATCGGTGTTCGGTTAATGGAACGGTCGCTTCGTTATATATATAGTATCAGGTATCATTTTCATTTATTTGTCCCGATGTGATTTAATGTAACAAAATACAAAATGACGACGTTAATTGTACACTTACCTGTACTGTTTTATAAAGAGATAATAAGAAAAAAAGAACAAAATGAAAATACGTCAGTTTACAAATCTAAAATCACGTTTATAATATAAATGCAATATTATAAAGAATAAAAATTGTTACACATGCTGTAATTGATTGAATCTGTTCAGAATAATGATCCAGCGTCTCCTTTTATTGTATATATATTTATTGCAGGAGTGTTATTAATTTGTCGCAATGGAATTAAATAAATCACCATTAATATACATTAATCTAATTACTGGAAACAATTCTGTAATCCTCCATTAGAGCTCGTTGCTTATTCCCAGATTAGTAAGTAGAAATAAAATAATAGTAAGTAGGAATAAATTAATAGAAGATTGCATAAATTTTTCAGTAATTACATTAACGTATATCAACGATGACTTACGTTATCGGAACAATAACTGGCACTAATTGGCAAATTATTCGATGCCAGAATTGATCAAATAGATTGACATTGCATACGATTGCATACGTTTCCGTGAGATATCCCTTCGCGAGCACAGTTGCGGAACATCCGTGCGAATTTCAGTTAACAAACTGTTATGCGAATGCGGGCGCACCGGCGTTTCCGCTATTCTACACAAGAATTTTCTTCGCGACGTTCCCAAGTAACGGTGCAGGCATTGAAACGCTTCATCCGGCTAGAGGATTTCAGCGGATAATGTCTAAATGCCGGTCTCCGTCATAAGCAAGTGAAATAGCTGTACGTACGATCGGACAAGTAGAATGGGGGACGCGCATGATCGGGCATGTAGAACGGACTAGTAGAAATCCTTCGGCTGTAACATGGTAATATGCGATTACGCAAATAGAATACTAAGATAAACTGACAGATGAATAGAGAGATGTATCGATATATACATAGAATCGGCCGAGTAGAAACGGAGTGATGCGCGATCAGGCGAATACGATGCTCCGAGACAACAAAATTATTTGACCATTCAGAACGCGCACGCTGCGTATCCGTTGTTCGGATAATGAACATTTTGCCCGATAATTGAGGCACGGGGTTTTTTTGGTACGTGAAAGATCTTCGATATTTGAAATATATTCGGTGCTTTTAATGATACGAGAAAATGTATGATAAAAAGCAAATTCGGCTCGAAGAGGCAATCATTCTGGAAGATAATTCTTTTGGTGGAGATTTTAGGCGAATCACCCTGTATATAAAGGTGTTCGAAATTTTGATAGCTTGTTGCTGTAATTCAACAAGAATTGGAGGATTATATGGCGATTAATTGGTAGAGCAATACGAAGTTTTTATTGTTTATTTCATAATATTAGGTATTAACCTACTTAATCTTCCAATATTCTACAAATATTCCACGAAACTAGTAGTATACCAAATTTTTATACAAGTTAACAGATATAAATAAATAATAATAATAACATAAATATATAGTAAATAATATAAATAAGTAATAAATAATAAATATAAATAAAAAGATATATATATATATATGTATACAAATTAGAAGATTCCAATACAATTGAATAACATAAGAAGATTCATAGTTTTCTTCGTGGATCTCCGTGGCCTAATCAGCGTGCAAGGTGATTACTATCCAACGAAAACCGTCGAATTTCAGTGAACAATATTGCACCATAAGACAATTAGTCTTATACGGTCTATAAAAAGGTCAGTTACCTTAACTGGAGAAATAACATCTGAAATATCCCCGCTGATAAGATTGAAAATTGCACCGTGAAATCGCGTGGCATGCAACAGAACCGGCCGTGGATGTACATTGTTTTATCGCGGGCCAGCTGGTGTCAGAGAAAGCAACAACTTCGTGCAGCGACCTGTTAGCCTTAATAAACTCCCGAACGCGATACTCGAGAAGTTTGCGTACGCGTCTTCTTGCGTGGCACGCCGCTCGAAATGTTCGATTTGGATGGACAAAGTGCTCTTACAAAAATTGAGTAATTGAATAAACGATTCGAACAGTCCGAGTCAAAATTGACCGAGCCGTCGTCTCGCGAGGGTTAAAAGAGTGCCACGACTGTTCGCAGTTGGGACATCGCGAAGCTCTCGTGAAGTAAAAAATACAGTGATGTCTCCCTAACTGACGCTCGAATTGCGCACAAAAATGGACAATCTGGGGAGAGGAGATACGATTATTCGAGCCTTGCAGCTCGTTTTTATGGTTGCTGACAATTCGTAACTATAAAAATGGAACCGCAAGGATCGAATAATCGTATCTCCTCTTCCCAAATTGTCCATTTTTGTGGAGAACCTGAGCGTCAATTAGAGAGACATTACTGTACGTCGATCGAATATTGATTTTATGTCTTTCCGTATCGCGCGCGTTTACGTTGCGTTTCCTTTTTTGCAATGAATTTACCGAATGAAATACATGATAAAATAAATTTGATATAACACGTACGGAAACGTGCGATATGGAATGGCATAAAATCAATATAGAAAACGTCAGAAGTGTTCACTTTACGGAACAATAAACATTCGGCGCACTCCCTTCAGATCACACGGACAATGCGGAGCAGCACACGTTGTGCCGATTATTTTCCATCATTGTTCACATTGTTCATTTATATTAAATTCATTTATATCGAATTCGTTCACATTGAAACCTTGCCTAACAGATAATCCTTACACAAACAAGATGAATCATGCGTCAAGCTGTTGACGCGACTCTAAATTCTTCATACACAGTAATGTCTCTCTAATTGACGCTCAGATTGCCCACAAAAATGGACAATTTAGGAAGAGGAGATACGATTATTCGATCCTTGCGGTTCATTTTCATAGTCACGAATTGTCGACGACTATTAAAACGAGCTGCGAGGCTCCAATAATCGTATCTCCTCTTCCCAAATTGTCCATTTTTGTGGAAAAATTGCCATCTTTGTGACGCTTTTTCCTAAGCATCAGTTAGGGAGACATTACTGTATAAACTAACTCTGTCACTTTACACGAGAACCTTATCAAGCCGCCGCCTAATCACTCTTTCATCACAAAAAAGTATGTTCCTCATACTTTTGAATACTGTTAATTTTCAACGTTCAAAATTCGCTTCCAGTCTTTCTCCCATTTCGATCCTCTATGTCTAATTACATGCTGCTTTTTAAGTACTATTCACGATTGCATGTCTAAGCTGCTACGTCAATTGATCATAATTTGATCGTACGTGATAAACAACGTTCGACGTCGCGTACGATGCGAACGGCTGTCACAAATAACGTTCTTAATCAGTGAAAAAATAATACAAAGTTGGTTAAATATGGCTCGCGGAGTTGGAACAGAGCGAGATCCAAGGTCCGAGCAGACTACAGAATGGGGAAACAAGATCCCAGAGACGAGGTACGGCCGCGAAATGTTTATACTGCCGGCAGTTCATTAAGCTTGATTAGTTGGCAGGGCCGAACGTAGCCGGCCGATGCAGTTAAACCGGTCGTGTCGCCGGTATAATTTATTTGCCGCGGAACTACGTTAAATTGCGATCGCCGATGCGCTTTCGATCGCGCGGCTCTAAAGGAACGAAGAAAAGATGCCGGCGAGCCCCCGAGCAGGAGGGAATCTCTATAGTACTTCATTTAAGAATTTAATTGCAGTTCGCGGCACACTAATTTCCTGGCACCGGCACGACCTAGATCGAAACTTATTTAACTGCCGATTGAACGCACACGTAACCATTTAGCCGGCCGCGTAAGCAAATACGTATTATGCGACGGGTTTCATTTGCGCACGGTCCAACGCGTTTTTTAAGAATCGAGGTATGGCCTCTATTTGGCTGTGAAATCTCGCGTGCGCGGCCTCGTGGAAGCGATACATTTCAGAGGGAAAAATACAGCCGTATAGAATCGGGCGGTAGACGTCAGGATAATCCGTATGGAATTTATTCTTATTCGTTAACGCTTGGAGAGCGAACCTTTTTCCAACCAACGTCGCTGAATACGCTTTGAATGCTTTATACTTTTATTTGGCAATATTTTGCAACATTGTTTTCGAGGTACTTCATCTCTTGACGCTTTATTTTTTCTTTAGACCTCGACGCAGCATGGAAAGCTTTTTATTAATTGTTTCAAATGATTTTTATGGCCTGGGTCAACATGGACCCTGGCCTCGCTCTCTCTGTCCAAATGTTAAGATACTGAATTCAGTTTCATAATAATAAATACCGTCGAGGGAGCATGAATGATATTAATTTTTACAGAATTTTTTACAGTTAATCGAAGTTAGTAAATATATTTTTTTAAATAATTGTAAGCGCTTTCATATATTTGCGCAATTCTGCAAGGGAGTTACAAACAAAATTTTTTAACTATAACATTCGATCTTCTGTGATTTTCTAATGCTTTGAATAATTAGCACTGCTAATTACTAACTCACACTGTTAATTACTTTGACTCGTAAAAGCAGTGACTGATTTTATTTTTAGTAAATAAAATTGTAACGATGTTAATTCATTTCGTGTTTCATCAAATTCATTTAAATTTCTGTTGAGCAGAATCGTTAATTCGAAAAGGAAATGTGAAAGTTTTAACGTGTAATGATAAAAAAAAAACGGTAACAATGCAACGTTTCAATGCATCTCGGCGGATTTAATTCTTATGAGATTTCGTGGCTGAATATGTATCGCGCGCTGCGCAAAGATTATTCGCGGCTCAGCAATTCGATATGAAAATCATAAAAATGCGTGTTCGAAGTTTAACTTTTCGCACAGGAGCAGCTGCAAACTAAACTTTCGAACTAGTTTAATATTCCTCGGTAGGAGAAACTTCGAACTTTCACGGGTCATAGTAAGTGTTCTCATTAACCGTCGACCTTATTTTGTATACGAATAAATAATGCGATTTGAATATTTCCGGGAATTTACGAACATTAGTTTGCGTGAAATTAATTGGAAGCGTTCTGGCTCTTCTGTTGTAATTAGACTGCGCATCCTTATGCAAAAACGACATTTTCCAAAACGATTCTACCGAACAGAAATAAAATACAAATAAATTATCTGCTTTGTTAATTTTAATAAGTTGGAAATAATGTAACCATATCATTTAATTCGTCTTTCGTTTTCATAATTTTATATTTCAGCTCTTTGCGTTTGCCACAAATGTATGAAATCCGCAGTCTAGATATTATACTTCTGTAATTTCATACCATAATTAACATAATAATTAAGGCGTGCCGTTGTAACAATCGTAACAAGTGGAAACTAGAATAGCAATATCGTTAAACTATTTCAGTGTCTTTATAGTTTTGTACATGACCCCGTCATTTTGATCATAAAGGGATAAAACCCGCAGTCTAATAATCGCCAACATTTTCTTTTTTTTAAATTAATTTAATCATCAAGATCGGATCAATTGCCAGGTAATTAACGATCCATGAGAAAAACAGAAAAATATTACGAGCTACTATCGATAATATCGATCGGCACTTATGATGGTACAATTATACTTTATTACACAAATTTATCATATATTTATTTTAATTATTATTTAATTATTTTAGTTATTATTTTACTAATTATTTATTTTAATATTTACAGCATGTTAGAATACACGTTATAACATATATACACATATATTAATACACATATAGTATGTAATACACATTTTGAAGATGGCAAATTACCAACATTTTGTTAAGTAGTCGGACTGCACTCGAAGAGGTAGCTGTTAGTAGTGCGAGTCTCTATTTAGAGCGACGACTCCATCCGACTCGTAAACTCTGCGGAACAGAGTGGCGGTTCTGCGCCGACTTTTCAAGGAGCACGACGCTATCAAAAGATCGAAGGGTCGCTCTTCTCCCATACAAGCGTTCTAAATGCTTGAACAGTGGATTTATGGTGGGTTTATATAGCCTTCTTAACCCTAACTCGGGCCCTAAGCTTGCTCGGGTCTGCGGAACCATCGGATTAAGGCTAAGCTTCGAATCGTTAGACCGGCTAAAATCCTCTGACTAACTATTCATCGTTTTCATGAAAAAGACCCGGGGATAGGATGCCGCGAGAAAGTGGCCGGTGCCTGTGAATTTTCGGGAGAACGATCTGTGCTTACTGTTTCCATCCCTTCGGCTAATGGATGCTGCGCCGGATACCCGGGCTCCTGGAATTCCGAATTGGGTTACGAGCCTTCTTTCACCGATGGGACGCGAAAAAACGAACAGCGCGCTGCGCCAGCGAGCTACCGTGATGCATAATTCGATCGCCGGAGATAATTAATCTTACACGGTGGATAAAGAAAAGATATCGGCGCGCGCGGTTTTTCTCGCGATAATGTACCGTAACGGACAAAGGATTAAGACGGAAAAAGGAGAGGAAGAAAATGAGGAAAGAAATCGGCGAAACGCGCGGTGTTCGCAAATCTCCTCCGCGACGACGTGCAACGGGGCTAAATGAAATCAAAGAACAAAATCAAATAAAGCGACGCAGCTTTTTTTATGTTAAAACGGAAATGTCGGTGGAATAAGAGAAAAGCAGAGAGACTGTAGCAAGAGCATTTTTTAGCCTTGAACATTTTTGACACAGTTGAAATATCCCGACGAAATTGCGATCTACCGCTTCAGGATTTTGAAGAAAAAAGTCAGCTGCTTGTCACAAATCATTTCAACGAGGAAATCGCGATTTCGTTAGTTGCTTCGCTGAAATTTTTTTGAAATATAAAACCGGAAAAGCTTTTCCAATGTACATATATACAGCTTTTTCAACGTAAAAATAAGAAGCCTTCTCGACATAAAATAATAGCTGCAGTTTGTATCGAATAACAGCAGGGGAGGAGAGAGAACAAAAAATGTGAAACGAAGATGTGCCATTGCAAAGAATTGCGGACGATCTACGTTCGTGTATAAATAACGAAGTGCTGGGATCCAGCGAACTCCGCTTAGGGCTCTACGTTCTTGAAATATGGTACTCTGGCAGTAAAGGATTAAGTTGCAAGATTAAATGAAGAGATACCGCGCGGCGTTCCAAGATCGAATTTAATTTTGTTTTTTTCGTCGCTGATACGATCTAAATGTAAAGAAATTGTAATTCGCTGCGAGAAGATACGTTTTCGTACCTCGCCAATGAACTCTGGTTTTTGCCTTTGCGTTGCATGTAATACAATATGCAGTAACTTGCATGCAATGACTTTCCTGCGTTGTATATATAACGTATATATGTATATAACGCTTAATTAGACTTTGAAAAATGACAATGGTCTTAAATATTATCCGATGAAAATACGAGAGAAGTCGATAACATAATATCTGATCGATACGTAGTAATATATCGCGTCTAATGCATTCCTCTAATTAGGAAATATTAATTAGAAATATTGACGTAGAAGAATATAAAAACGCGGCATTAATTTTTCAGCCTCTCCGAAACCCACGTCGCGATTAATAATTCCAACAGAATGGAGTGCATGCGTGTACTCTGTGGACGGAGATATTATGTTATGTCCATTAATTATGTGACCATTAGACTAATTGCGAAGCTGTTGATCACGCGAATATTGTAGTCCGAATTAAATGATCGAAATTTGATTCAGGGGAACGACAACGTAGCTCGTCGCCGTGATCTAGGCACTTACATCGGTCCAAAAAAATACTGATCTAAATATACGGATGAAAGTTTTTTGTTTACAGATGAAATTTGCATTTTAATATTCAATCGTATCAGTATCGTATTTTACACATAACCTCGCCGCGATGTAATTAATCGCGGCACATTAATATGCTTGTTACCCAGACACTTGTTCTCGCTCTCTCGTCTCGCGCACATCCTGCTTTGCTCTCTTGACAATATAGAACCGGGCACGCATGCGATTCATTTGTATAATAGAAAATCAGCCAGAAATGCAATTAACTTGCACGGTTCGTGTATTCCTGCCGAACGGCTCTTCAAACACAAAGACCAAAGCTGTCCGAAATCTATGCATCAGCTAATTGGAGTACAGCGCGAGCCAATGCAAATTTTATTATTATCAAATACATTTCAACATATGATACACCGATGCACGGTTCAAGTGTGCGCCCATTTTAGTACCGAACATGGAACACGATGCTTTGTTAGCTTGTAACGCGCGAATGTAAGCATACAATGTATCGAAAAATTGTACAGTTTCGTCGTGAGATATTAGTTTTGCACGTTTTCGTTTCCAAATGTTAAGAAAACAGTGAAAGTCTCGCTTCCATGGATCTCCATCGTTCTCAAATTATTTTTAGGAGACAAAATCGTATTTATGCCGGTCACAAGACTCGGTCATTCTTATTTCTTAATTATTTTATTCGGTTGAGAATAACGCAAATGATTCACGATTAAGTCATGTCAGGTGGAAAATAAAAAACTGTTTGCCGGATTGACTTCTGTGTTTAACTCGTCTGTCGAATTTCGACAGGGACTGTCCCGAAGAAACTGTTTAATACAATCATATTATTACTCAATTATTTTTAGGAGAGTAATCTACTCAATTATTTTTAGGAGACAAAATCGTATTTTATGCCGGTCACTAGTCTCGGTCATTTTTATTTCTTAATTATTTTATTCGGTTGAGAATAACGCAAATGATTCACGATTAAGTCATGTCAGGTGGAAAATAAAAAACTGTTTGCCAGATTGATTTTTGTGTTTAACTCGTCTGTCGAATTTCGAGAGGGACTGTCCCGGAGAAACTGTTTAATACAATCATATTATTACTCTTATAGCATAATAACATTACTCCTAATTGGCATAGCAATTGAAGAAATATCCGACACTGCCAACGAATATCAAAAAGAAGCGATCGGTCTCTTAAACTGGACGCGGTGCTTCAACTCTCCTCCGCGCCAGAAACATCCGTTGAAATTATTTTCTCGATGCAGCAGTATTCGCGAAAGCCATAAATTCCGAGCAGCCGCGAGGCGCGCCGGACAAAACTATCGATCGCGCTTTCGAACTACTTAAAAATATTTGATAAATCGTCGTGCCTTTAATGCCCCGCTCCGCTTCGGCCGCAAAAAATCGTCTACAATTTTGTCGGACGCGAAGCTTTTTGTTCTCCGGCTCGAACCGGATCGAATCGATTTTTCGTCTGTTTCCAAAGTATCCGCGACTTTTCAATGGAACCACTCCGCTGCGCCTCCTCTGGATCCCATTCGATCCGAGTTGATCCGATCCAATTCGGTGTACTGTATATATATATACATATATATACCTGATTCATTTCCATGTTCGGCAATTTCTTTCGGCCGGAATTACCTGGTCCGTCATGAGACCGATACCCCGGGCGCCGGCTTAATCCCGGAAAGAAAAATGCCCTTTACGTCCGAATCACTTCGATAGAAAATCGAACCGAGGGGCGACAGAAACGAGATTCCGATGAGATACGAAGATTACAGGTGATGTATGGGCCTGCGCGTGGCCCGTTCGGCGTTCGACCGTTTCCTGGTCGCGGATTAGTTTTTCCGGGCGCTCGCTTTTTACTTCTGCACGCATGATGTCGTGCCTGACGTGACGCAGGCCGTTCAGAATAGGGTTGTAAAGAGTTAGATGTTGGTGTAGAGTGGGAAGCTTTTTTGATAGAAGGCTGTGTCTCCTGTTAATGTTTGTGTCTTCGAGTATGGTCCTTACATTTCCTTGCAGACTCACATCTTCGCATAAAAAGAAATTCAAACAATTTAAAAAATTCTAGATTTCGTTCTCACCGCTTCATAGCAATTTTATATTTGTCTATGGAATTCACTTGCGTCCTTTGTCCATGACGATTGTACCATATCCTTTGGAATATGAATTAATTTTGATATAAGAATATGATGTAATATGGCCTGATAATATGATTTAGTATGATCTAATAATAGCATTTGATGTGTCGTAATAATATAATCTATAATGACTTAATAGTATGATGTAATATGTCCTATTAATATGATATAAGATGAGCTAATAATGTGATGTAATATCTCCTATTAATATGATATAAGATGAGCTAATAATGTGATGTAATATCTCCTATTAATATGATCCTCCTAATAATATATAATTGGACATAATCCAATAACGTCATCTAATATGAGCTAATAATATGATTTAGTGTGACCTAATAATAGCATCTGATGTGTCCTATTAATATGATCTAAGATGACCTAATAGTATATAATTGGACATAATCCAATTATGTACTATTATTTATACATACTATTAAATATAATAATATTAATAATATATAAATATATATACTAATATATACTATTATATATATTATATACTACCATCATCTAATATGACCTAATAATATGATTTAGTATGACCTAATAATAGCATCTGATGTGTCCTAATAATATGATCTAAGATGACCTGATAATACGATTTAGTATGATCTAATAATAGCATTTGCTATGTTGTAATAATATTGTCTAAGATAACTTAATAATATGATGTGATTTGTCCTATTAATTTGATCTAAGTTGACCTAATAATATGATATAATATGTCCTATTAATATGATCTAAAATTACCTAATAGTATATAATTGGACATAATCCAATAACATTATCTAATATGACCTAGTAATACGATTTAGTATGACCTAATAATAGCATCTCTGATGTGTCCTAATAATATGATCTAAGTTGACCCGATAATATGATCCGATATGTCCTAATAATATCACCTAACGATATCATTTAACATGACCCTAACAACATGATCTTACATGACCCGGTAATACGATCGAACGTGGCCTAGTAATATAATGAAATATATTCACTGGTGTGTGCGAGCTAATAAATCTTGTGAAGGTTAGAAACAAGAAACGGCGAGACACAAGCTGTTCCATGAATCAAATGTCACTATATTCCTCTGACCTATATTTCTAACAGTTCGACAAAAAATTGTTCCCAACAAAAGGAAGGAACCGGCGCGGCGCGATTTCCACGTGAAAACCATTTCTATTATAACTATAACGATCCCAGTAAAATTTTCAGCGTCCCACGCCTTAATGAATCGTCGAGCTCGTGGCCTCTTAATGAAGTTTTAATAATTCATCGATTCATCTTTGTTCCCGTTTCTGCGATGAATTATGTTTCCATTGCGGTTCCCTTTCGGGGAAGAAATCTTCCATGATTTTGACATTTCATTCGAACGCGTTCGTAGTTATATTTTTTTTTAATTAGAGATCACAATGTGTCTTTGATGTCGGGCTCGTCCGTAGGAAAGCGTGCAGGTCAATAACTGTCAAATCTGAATTTATTCCGAGAAGTTCGATAATAAATCTGTCAGGAAAAAGTTCTCTACAAACTATTTCCTGCGAAAATCAGGTCGACTCCCATCGCGCTTGGAATATCCCGAAAATTTCTCAGCAGTACTTTCGTGCGTTTGTGCTCGGTGCATAAGTACTTCTAACAGAGAATTACGTGGAGTATATACATGCGAATCAGCCTATTTACACGAAAATAAATGAAACGTATGTATTCTCGAATTATCGATAGATATGAAGCAAATTTCCTAGGTCTCAGAAATCAGCATATTCTCGAGCTCTATTTCATTCGGCGCTCAATCTTCGTTACTCTATTCTAAGAATCTTCAATTTTATTCTGCACTCAATCTTCATTAATTTATTCTAAGATCTTGAAATTTATTTGTCACTCAATCTTCGTTACTACTTAATTTAACAGCGTTTCAATTAATAGAGTTTCGCTAGTCTGTTAATCCCCACTTTTATGTTTCAGATCTTCAATTTCAAAGCTTCGAAATTTTCGAATTCTGGGAAACATTCAAGCTCCGAAAATTTTGCAAAACTTCGTGGCTTTGAATTTGATCGTTTCGAATATTTTTGAATTCTAATACTGTCCCTAAGCATTCATTATTTAAATCCGTAAACGCTCCAATTATCAAATTTTAGTCCTAAAGTGGAAACCTCTGAAATTTCTTAAATTCGCATGTTTAATCGTACTTATTTGTATTCGTAGTTCACGTTCAATAATTAACATGTATTCGAAAAACGCGTATTCTCGAATCGTTGAAAAATGTCCTCGATTCTTTCAACGTCGATTTCCACGAGGAAGAACATTATCAATTTACAGCAGCCAACTTCGAAGAATAATTTTCGCAAAGCACACCATCCGGGCCCGGTTCTTTTAAGCGGCGCGCCGTGGAAAACACTGACAACTTTGATTGCGAGCGCGAAACTTTAATCTGTTAAACGAGCAAAGCGATTAGTGACACGGCACTAAGCGGGCTGCGTGGAACAGAAAGGAAATTGTACGGGAAGTAGCAGGAAAGTATTTTCGAAAGTTACGATCGCGGAATAAGGAAACTGGGAGATCCGCCGCCGCCGCCGCCCGAACACCGTGGAAATAAGAAATGTGTTTTTAATCGTAAAATTGCATCGGATAAATATTGCCCATTGCTCGCCAAATCCTTTTAGCTTCTAAAGCTGGACGCGCGGCGTTAACGGAATCGAATAAGAAATCGTTACGTTCCTTTATTGGAAGCAGCTGCCATTGAGAATTGATTTAGCTAAGAAAAATATTTCAGAAGAAACAAAGGAATTCGCCCCGCGATTGGGGGGAAAGCTATGTGTTCGGGAATGACGATGGCGTTTCTTCTTCCTTTGCGTTCTATAATAACCGATGTATCGGAAATATTGCCTCTAGTAACGTTCTTAAGCGCACAAAGGCCGACCTCGAAGACAAATACCGGCGAACGAAAGAAATCGAATAATACTCGGACCTGTAAGAATTCGTCAGGCAGCGGCTGTCAAAATATTTCTGTGATATTCTAAGAATTCGGCATCGCGACGCTTCGATAATTTATTTCGCATAACTATGCTCTAACTAACGTAGAATAAATAAATCGATGGACTATGAGAAAGAAATCGAATAAGGCAGCGGCTGTCAAAATATTTCTATAATATTCTGAGAATTCGGCATCGCGACGCTTTGATAATTTAGTTCACATAACTATGCTTTAACTAACGTAGAATAAATAAATCGATGGACTATGAGAAAGAAATCGAATAAGGCAGCGGCTGTCAAAATATTTCTGTGATATTCTGAGAATTCGGCATTGCGACGCCTTGATAATTTATTTCGCATAACTATGCTTTAACTAACGTAGAATAAATAAATCGATGGACTATGAGAAAGAAATCGAATAAGGCAGCGGCTGTCAAAATATTTCTGTGATATTCTGAGAATTCGGCATTGCGATGCCTTGATAATTTATTTCGCATAACTATGCTCTAACTAACATAGAATAAATAAATCGATGGACTATGAGAAAGAAATCGAATAAGGCAGCGGCTGTCAAAATATTTCTGTGATATTCTGAGAATTCGGCATTGCGACGCCTTGATAATTTATTTCGCATAACTATGTTCTAACTAACATAGAATAAATAAATCGATGAACTATGAGAAAGAAATCGAATAAGGCAGCGGCTGTCAAAATATTTCTGTGATATTCTGAGAATTCGGCATCACACGACGCTTTGATAATTTAGTTCACATAACTATGTTCTAACTAACGTAGAATAAATAAATCGATGAGCTATGAGAAAACGCTTTAAAAATCCTATCATTTTTATTCGATACGATTATTTTTACGAATTCCCGTTCGAACGAACTCTTACTCGGCCGAGATCTCCTTCGTATAAAATATCCGGGCGAATTCTTATTCGACTGAAACCTTCCTCGGATAAATTTTTATCAAAGCAAATTCTCGTTCGAATGAATTCTTACTCGACTAAAAGCTTTCCCGGATCAGTTTTTACTCGGACGAATTCTAATTCCAGCAAGAAATCATCAATATTTATCCAGGTAAATTCTTATTCGTCGTTTCTTCGGATTTCGCATCAGGACGATATTTTTACTCGGACAGATATGATTCGTCGGTGTTTAAATCCGGCCGGTGATCCGGATATATCGTCGTGGAACACTGATTTCCTCCAGGCGGCGGTGTTACGTCGAGAAGCGTAGCAGCCATTTTCACGGGCAACGTGTTATCAATCCGTTGTCCGCCCCGGCTGCGACAAGGAGAGACCCCGACAGGAAAACAGAAGAAAATGAAAAGCATTTGCAGGGGATTCGCCAGGGGATTCAGGAAACTTATCCTTATCTTCTCGGAGGTAATGACCGGAGCTCGTCTGTCGTAGAAGCTCGCGGGAGGGGGGGGGGGCTGGAAAAGCTCTGGTTCTCCCTCTCTGGCTGCCGCCGAGCTCCGACTACTCAGCTCCGTGAAATGTGTCCTCCTTCATGTTCTATTGCTTCGGAAAGTTCGTGAATGCAGCCGTTCGCCTGGCTGCTATCCACCGCGGTAATAAACATGCCACAGCGACGCGGCAGCTTTATGACGGCAGGAAACATCGCTCTTCCATCCAGTATAGGCTGTCTGCACGGCTCGCGCAGAACCGCATCGGCGCGCGGCACGCTCCCGTCGACATTGCGATACATCGATTAAAGTTTCAGGCCGAACCCGCAGCGTCATTGGTTTCACGGTTACAACGTGTTACAATCGGGAACATTTGTTGCGTCGCGGAACCCTCGGCTAAATTGCTTCGACGCTTCGCGACTTTGCACGGCAACTTTGCTTTGAAATTAACCGTCGCGCCTCGGCCGTCTAATCTAGAGCCAGCCGGTCTCTCCCCTGGATGTGTGCTCGTTCCCGAAGTAACGCGGTGTTTAGCACAAATAGCCCCGACGGTACACAATTGAAACGTCGCCTAATCAGTCGCGAAAGTTTGCTGTTTATTTGCCTCGCAGGCGACAGTTTCCTTCGGCCGCGCTGCAACATGTTAATTGCAAGTATTTTCTGTGTCGGTCGCGGGGACGTTTCTTTCTCGTTCTAACCGACTTTGACGCGTCGAACAGTCGAACATCGACGCGAAAAATGAATGTAATATCAAAGTTATTTAACACGTTCCGTGCCGAGCTTTTTTTACTCGAATCTTCACACTTTGATATTTTACTAAAACTTGATGTATTACGTGCAATTATTAATTCTCGTACACATAACAACGTAACAAAAACTTATCAACGCCCATTCTTGCGGTGGAAATTGATTCTTCGGTTCTAAATTTCTTGTAAACAATTTGTACAGTTCACTAAGTAAACATGCAAGCGTGTACCATCGATGGTACACGTGGCACGGGACGTGTTAATGGATGCGACCGAAATTGGAAAGCGAAGATTTTTCGTAGGAAATGTTAGTTCAGCGATTTTGTATTCTGCAAGTCCTAGTGGCATTCGATTTATTTGATATATTGTAATGAAAATGAATTTCAGAAACCTGGTTAAAAATTAGTGTCGCGACGATTGTGCTAACTAGACCGCGGATTCTTAAGCGAAATAAAAATTGTCGGACAAATGCAAGATAGAGAAATTAAATGGCAAGTTCGTTCTCCCTCGAGTCATCTTAATAGATTAAAAACAATAGATCGACGTTCTAAAATGTTAATTTTTACGCTGTTACAAATTGTAAGCACCCAATTTAACTATAAATGCGCGAAATCCGCAGTCCAATGATAAGCTGTTGCGATGTTCCTCGTGATTTATATCGCAGCCACACGTTTTTCTCGTAAATGCATCAAATTTGCAGGCTATTCATCATAAACGTCCACGTAAAACGACTGTATTACGTGAAAAGAAGCGTAAATTGTACCGTATTCATGGTAATAATTAACAACGAGATGTATAAATGCGATTTTGGTACACAGCGATATATGTATATATATATATATATATATGAAAATATTCTAGAAATGCATTTTGTGATGCAACATAGTTTTCACGCTGGAAACAGTATCGCCGGACGCGAAGCAAACGCGTGTCTCGTCCTTTTTCCCGCCTTGAAAAATAAAGTTTAATGTTTTCACGGTAACATGTTATGGACGACACGCAATATAACGGAACGAGTAGTATACATATAGCGGCGACACGACTGAGGACGTGACATACGTTGCCTTCACATGAAACCACGAGATGACGAACCATTCTTCGGTAGAATATACAGCGTTTAAAAACTATATTGCTTCAGCTTTTCGCGGTTGCTTTTTCTCTATCCGAGAAGTATATATTCGGTGACGCGAACGAAAAATAAAAGGAAACTATTATTAAAATAAGATTGTCTCAATCGTTTTTCAACGTGGTAAATTAAGTTGAACAATCGCGACGCGGTAGTACAACTTTGAATTATGCGAACGTATCTTTAGGTGTTGCAAATTCGCTGTGAAGTATTTGAATGATCAATTTGTGTGATCAAGCATAAAAACTTCGACACGAAGATTTTATATGTTTTACGGTGAAAATAGAGAAAACATTAATATCGAAGTACTTGTCTAATATTTTATTTTCATTTAATATTTTGTTTTACTAATAATTGTATACAATGGATAAAAATATCCACCCAACAGAGTATAAAATATTGTAACAAATAGACATATAATATTCGAAGTACGAAATGTATGAACGTTCAGTTAAAAATAATGAAATGAATAACAATTTAATATAATGAAATGAAATGCAATGGGCGAATGAAAATGCACGATATAAACTAGAAATGTGGAAATCAATTCATAGCTTTTGCAGCATACAACTATATCGATTATTGAACACGTCGAAGTTCCATTTGTTCATAAAAATAAATACAATTTGATGGAATCATTTTCCGAAACAACAGCAATACTCTGTCGATTTCTCCCAATTATCTGATCGTTTCGTATCATAAAGAGTATCATTTTTGCTTTAATCAGAAACAACGTATTATCTCCAGTCGTTACTATCGTACTTTGATAAATGTTCAACATTCGCCGAAGAACTGTCGCGAATCCCTTCTTCATCGAACAGTTAGAATCGAGTTACTCCGTCCATAAAGTGTTACAATCGGGCGAACGAGAAAGGATTTAATTTTCGATAACCGGCCGAGTTCGTTCGACGCCCGAACCGTTTCGTTAGCTCATGTCTGTCTGCAATCGTGAAGCGAAGCCCCTGCATGATGTATCGGGGTTTACGGTTTTCAAGCGGAGCTGAAATTGGAACGAATGAGCGAATGTCGCGCGTCGTTGACGCAGCGATTCTCGAGAACACGCTCGATTTGGAGGCCGACTACAAGGGAGATTGATTTATCTGGGGGTTTCGCGCGAAACGAGAGTGAACCCCGGTCCTTGTTGTGGCCCGTTCAACCGTACGGTGATTAATTCGATCGGATGTATGATTTATGGGTTCCTTATCGATCCGTCATGCATCGCATGATTATAAGAGTCCGCCGAATCTTAATTCTTCGAACCCATGGAGAAGATAGATTTTCCCACGTGCGATAGGTTCGTCTATAGTTAATGCTATGAACGAGTTCGACAGTTTTTCATTTGCGTGCATTTCTCGGATTTTTATTCAAAGTGGACGCTGATCAGCGCATTGTATTTTATACATTTGTTTGAATAATAATCTGCTCGAATGTGGTCATTTTATGTGTGATTATCCAAAAGTGGATGTGTTGTCTTTGGGAAGATATGCTGTTTTTATTGCTAATTTTATTATTTAAGATATGCTAATTTTACTATTTAAGATTGCTGTTTTTAATTTCACGAACAGGATCGTCAATTCTTCATTTAGATGCTATAATTGCAGACTTATAATTCTAGATAGTTCAAATGTGGGTACATCGATCTTGAAACTTTCTGCTTGTTTTTTAATCAAATCGTTGGAAATACGTTGTTTCGAACGTCTAGAATATTCAAAAAGCATGTGGATCTTTACTTTTTTATATTTAAGTTCTTTTCAGTTTTAAGTTAGCGTCAAGATAATATCAAGATTATTTTCCATTTATTTTTCAGTATTTAGTTTTTACATTTTATCCGTCCTTGTGCGACTGCTACGTTGTTCTAGCTTTCTCTCGCGGCAATAAATAAAGTTATTACAATTATTAAAACACACCAGAAACACCGATACGATACATTTCGAATTATTCGGAACAATCAACGTTGCCGAAGTTCGCCGAGACAATAACCCTAGAATTCTAATAGAAAAGATCGCTACCTCGGCTAGATTCTAACATGCCGGCCGTCCGTCAGGAGTACCCGGTGCACGTAACAAGCAGCTCGACTAAATTCAGGGGCAATCGCAGCCGCGCCGCGGCGCATAGCACCGACGACTTTCATTAGCTTCAGCGAGGCCGCGACATCAATCGCGACATTCAGCTTTCGTATTCCGGGAGCGGCGAAAGCCGTGGCGGCGACGAGCCGTCTTCCAGCAAAGACGCGCCGCCAGACTTGATGGTAGCCGGCGGCGGATCCTCTTGGAGCCGCTACAATTACGTCTAAAATAACAACATCCCGAAAAGTAGATGGATCCTAATGTTCACGGAGCGACGATCCGCGCCGGCAAAGACGGCGGGAATCTCGGGCGCAAGCTAAGTCTCCAGGGATCCCCAACGATTCAATTACGCGAACGCTTACAGCTCGTCAACCGCTACGAAAATAGCGAAGAAATCTGGAACGGCGATGATATCAAGGAATCCGTGTCCCGGCATAAAATCGGCCTTCCCCGTCCGTCCCCCGTCCCCGCCCCTGCCGCTGGCCACCGCTGCGCAGCCTACATTCTCTAATTTAACTTCGAAGGGTGCGCGGGGCTCGGGACGCCGAAAGAGAGGAGACGCGGGATCGGAACAGATCCACTTTCGTGAGTCGCTGCCATCGCATAACTTTCGCGTCGGTGATGCGCTTTCGTGATCTTATATAGCCGGTAGTTAATGGCCCTGACTCGGACCGGCATGCAACCAGGCCGAGGGCGGACGTCTTCCAGCGGTGGGCCAGGATCAACGATAGGGCCGACCCGCAACCGCTACGTAGCCGAACTGATTTATAAACGATCCTCGAACGAACGACCTTTACCGGCTTCGATACCCGGACTACTTCAACGCATTCCGAGAAGTTCTGCCCGGGCCCGCCCAGTGAACTTCTGCCCTGCCGCATTCCGGATCGCCTCCGATATGAACGTCGCGGGGACGTTATTGCCCGTTCATCCCCCGCGTCCGACAGCAATTATGCCGAAGGGTCCGCGGCGATGTATCATCCGGCCACCGATCAGCGTTCCTGAAATCCGCGGCGAAAAGATGGCACAGAGTGGTCACACAATGTGCGACATTGCGTTGAGAAGGGACGAGTGGCCCGAATCATGCTGTTCGGGGCATTCGAGCTGGTTAGAATGATATAGTGGCAATTTTTTCATTGCAAGAAACAGGGAGCTTTATTCTTTACCAACGTCTGCATCGTTGACTGACCAAATTTGTCGTTAAGATAGTTTATTTATTTATTTAGGTAAGCTATTTCATCTTGCTTTACGTTGAGCTGACGCATCTAGATATTCTTCATAAAAAAGTATTAACCCGTTCGTGTCAAAAAGTTGTTAGCTTAGGAGACACGTTAACTCGTAGGATGATCGTTAACCTTGACTCCGAACGATTGCGAAGAGAATATTTCGTTGAAAGCGTTGATCGATGGACAGCAGAACTTATTGTTCTTCAACCTGGTGTTCCATAATTATGTCAACACTCGGCAAAGAGTGATTCCTGAGGTCATTTGAAGGAATTTTTTCCTTTACAAAATTTTTCTCCGAGGCTTCGTTTACGAGTTATTAACGAAAAACAGTGACCAATGAGAGGCGAGATCTGCTGGCGCGTGGCGACCCAGCCAATCAGGAGAACCGGGCTTCGTCCGCTCGGCCGCCTCCCGCCAGCCGAGCTCGCCTCTCATTGGTCACTGTTTTTCGTTAATAACTCGTAAACGAAGCTTCGGTTTGCATTTTCGCTAAGGAGAAAGTTACTTCGAATAACCTCAGGAATCACCCCTTTCCAGTTCTGTCCCATAATTATGGGACACTCTGTATATATGCTATAGCTATAAGATATTCCAAAATACCTACGTTCGATACAAGGGAATCGAGGATAATGGTTACGTTGGACTACGTAATGCTTTCGTTGCATGTTTCATTAAGTCCGTAAGGTATCGGTTTCAATGATCTGAAACCAATTTATGCCTACCCCATTATGTCAGGGTATACGATATCGATTTGCTTAATACGAACATACGTCCTCCATATAATGTCCATTAAGATAATCGTCTGTAAGTAGACCGCGGAGATTACGTGCATCTGTAACAAAATTCTGCAGGCAACGGTACGGAACAGCGTGGAAGACACTGCGCGTGTTAATTAATACTGCCGTGAAACTTAAAATGAAGTTTGAAACGAAGAAGAGGCTGTAATGCCTTGTTATTCTGAAATTAATTAAAATGTATTATAATATCACGATCGGAAGTTGTATACACGGTTACAAGAAATCAAAAACTGAGATTAAGAAAAGAACCGAGATTATACATTCAACATTACTCGATCAATTGTCCTCCGCACTGCGGACGATTGCTCTTTAAAGCTCGGCGAAAGCCGACGACAAATCTGGGTTAATTAAATTTGTCCGCGGGACGGCTTGTTGTGCGTAATCAGTCTAATTAATTGTGGGCTGAACGGGAACGAGAGGCGGGAACGTTCAAGATCAAGTCGCATTACCGCAGTACTTTCTTCGGCTCGAGTGTCGCGCGACTTTTTACCTCGGTGTCCTGTATTCGCGGGAATATCAACGAAAGGGAGTTTCTAAAGAGCCTAATTTATACTGATCTGTCGCTCTCTGATAGAGAGAAAGAGAGAGCTCGTAAAACCGCGTGTCCCGAACCTTGCCGAGTTGACGCCCGACTTTATGGCTCTTTCCTCCCCCGTTATTCTCGCGAAGATTTCTGAATGCGACCACTGTCGCTATAAATCTGCATTCCCCGCATCCGACATTCGACGGCGCATTGATTCCGACGTCTTTCTGTTGCGTTCCTCTCTTCACCTTGAACCTTTCCGACGACTTGTCCTCGTTCTCGAGAGGAAAATCTTCTTTCGATGCTCTGCCATCGGATTCAGAGAAACGGCTGCTGCTATAATTTAGACGATCGTTTGGTTAATGAATTAAATGCTGTATCGTCGCGACATTTATCCGTCTAGTGACTGTAATTTGTGAACATTGAAAGCGTTGCTTTCTTTGCGGAATCAAAATGTCAGGATTCGTGTATAAATGAGGGAATTGTATGTATAAATACTTGGTAACGATATATTAATTATGCAAATTAGATAAATAAGTGAAAACGATACGTGAATCATGCAAATGATATGAATAAGTGGGAACTGTATATTAATCATGCGAATTATATAAATAAGTGGAAACTGTTTATTAATCATGCGAATTATATAAATAAGTGGGAACTATATATAATATCGATCATTTTAATTATATAAATAACTGGGAACGATATATTCGAGTAATTCTTTATTCGAATAATTTGGACAAGTAATATGGACGAAATAAATCCATAAACTATGAAACAACACTTTATATTCTATCGAATGAATTCTTATTCGAATAAAAAACTTATTCGAACGAATTCTTATTCGAACAAAATTTTATTCGAACGAATTCTTATGCGAATAAAAAACTTATTCGAACGAATTCTTATTCGAGCAAAGCCTCGTTCAGGCTGGATGTTAATGCAGATAAATTTGATATTCGATCGAATTCGACATCGTCCGAACAAAATTTTGCCGAACTCTGCAGCGAGCAGACAGAACAATTGTTTCCAGCGTGTTCCGTGGAAAGCGACACATAAAAGCAACGCAATCTATCGCATGGTCAGAAGTGACGTTCCATAATACGTTCGCCCGTATAGCAGGTTTCCTTTATTTCCCGGGAGAGTCAATTGCTCCCCGCGTTCCCACGATAAATAATTGTTGGGATGCTAATCTTGGGGAGCGATGATCCAGCGCGAGCGCCGGTTTCCAATTCTTTCGCAGACCCGTGCAATTCCTCGGCCATAGAAGAACGGTGAAACGAGTTTCTTTGTCGTGTCGCGACAGCTGCGGTTCTATCATTATCGACCTGTGGCGATTCGGTTCGGCCGGCGCGCCGCGTGTTTACCGAACCGGCGGCGGGGGCCCTCGGCTTTTCTAATCGTCCCTCCTCGACGGTGCTCTCCTAATGTACATTGTTGGCCGCGCCGTAATTAATATTTAATGGCAGAATGGCTGGCCGGTAATCGGCTCAACTACGCTGCACAAAGCGTTATAACGTCGGGTAACGGGGGCCCCTCCATTCCGCCGGCGTTTAGCCGTGTAACGAGAACGACGCCGGACGTTTCTTTAATGCCTAAAAAGCACGTTCGGCAAGAGTACGGCCTGCGCGCATCGACCTCCGCCGAAGTGCATCGGCCGCTAATTCCCGGAGGCCGGTGTCGCGCTCCATTAAATAAGTCGGAGCCCGCGCGAAAAAAGAAAAGGAAAGAAGAAAAAGGGAATTACGTCTTCGGCGCGAGAGGAAAGTAGGCGCGCGACCTGGCCCCCGAATTAAAGTGCTCGCGTTTCATTCGCGGCGGACGGAGGATCATTTACGATCGCTTTTCAACGGGAACGCGAAACTCGAACGCCAACAATGGGCTGTACACCATTGTCCAACTTTTCCGCGTCCGAAGTTTTCCCGACAATTAAGCTCCGCCGCGTTCCGCGACTCTCGAGATCGGATTATGTCAATCGCGGAACGGATTGGTACAATTATACCCGTTATAATTCCATACAACCGTCGAATGACGTATCGCGTATTCAATGCCCCCCCCCCCGCGATCGATGGCCCGATTGATCAAATTCATTTTAATTCGGATCCAATGGCAGCGTTCTCCCGTCGGCGATAAGTATAAAATTGCTTTCGTTCGTTCCGGTCGCGAGCAGCGGCGTGTTTCTGTTCGAAATAAACGCGGAATTGTTTTTACCCGTTCAGACGCGTTAGCGTCGTTCATTATTGTAAACAACAATTCTCGATTTCATTCGATCGTACCTAAGGAGCTTGTTTTTTTAGCACGATGCGCGATACTCGAACCGCGGTCGAGAGGTGCTTCGTAAAATTCGTATAAATTAATACGATTTGTGCGACGAATGGTTGAGAATCATAAAGGAATCCTATTGATCGCTGTTCTACGATGAGATAATGGAATACATCGTTGCTTAAATAAATTACTGCAACGTTTATTTGTGCCATTGTGCCATTGTTCTGCTCGTCGTTCCTCGTGCGAAAGCTGCATTTTACAAACAACGCTCTCCGTCGCGTATCTCGCGTTATTTTCGTACTACAGAGAGAAAACATATTTTAGCGGAGCAGGCCGCGCAGTGCGCGCAACAATTTCTTTCTTTCACATCGGATTTGAATGGATTCGCTTAATCACAAGCTTAAATGAATACACTCGTCATCTCGTTCGGGTTGTTCGCGAAGAAATAGCGGCGTCGTTAGAGAATCGTATAATAAGGAGGCGAGCTCAATCATCCGGAACGGGGCTCCACAATTTACAAGATGTCGACATTACGGGAGATACTGCGATGCGCTCTCGCGCGTCGAGGTGCCATTGAGAACGATGTAGGGAAGTTGAACTCCCCCGACGAATCCCGTCGTTTAATTTAACCGATAAGAGAGCTACCGTTGGAACGCTACCGGCAGTAGTTTACGAACTATCAACGTTAGCTCCGCCGTTCGGGAAATTTTCTGCCGTCGAGGTTGGGCGGAATAAAGAGGATTGCCTGCCGATGTGTATCAGCTCGTCTTGTAAATTGAAGCGAGAGCGCCTATCGCGGAACGTCGCTCAATCGTGACCCCCTTCTTGGAACAGCGGTACAAATAACACGATGAAAGGTGGAGGGACCGCGTGACAGAGGATGTGAAAATTCTGCTCGTATCTTTGAACGTCGCTACTCGTAAATTCGCTCGCGCCAATGCTGTCACGTAATAATCAGCCGTAAAAAAGAAAGAAAAATAGAATCAAAAACACCTTTATTTTATTGAAAACAATGACCAATTTCCAACGACCAAATCACCAATTTCTGTCACTCTGAAAAATCGAAAAATGGTTTCAGTGCTTCGAATGAAACTTCGACTATTTAACGAAAGCCTCGGCGAAGGAAAAACCGGCTCAAAGGCGCGGAACTCGGGGCACCTAGGATCGTCTGAACCGACCGACTAAAAAGTGATCTTCTCCAAGACTGAAGTCTCGTTCGAAAACAATTGCAGCTCGTCGCAAGCGTGCAGCTCTGGTCGCCGGACGAGTACCGGCGCTGCGACGACGCAGCAGCTGACAAAATAAATGTAACAAGCAATTAGAGCCGGTCTGCATATATGCATGGGTTCGAGCGTAGGGTACGAAGATCCTCGAGATTTTTCAGGAGGAGCAGCCGCGGCTGCTTAATGCGAACGGTACATTTGCACGGCAAATAAACGGTTAAATTATACATTGTTAAACAACAGAGAGCGTGAAATGGCGGCGGTCTATTTTTGAAGGTTCCCGGAAGAAGGAGGACGCTCTTGAATAAAACATATCCACCGGCGGGCATATCCTAGAGTCCATTCTTCCGGTTTCCTTGGTCTCTTACGTCTTCTTCTGCCGCGCTCTCGGCTCGACTCAGCTTTTTTACCTCTCTTTCCGCCTGCTTTTGTCTGCAGCGAACAGCCACTTATTCATGGAACGACGGGTCCGAGTGTCCCTCTTTCTCCCCCTCTCTCTCTTCCTCTCTTTTGCTCTCCTAACAATTAATGTTTCGCAGCGTCCACACCGGAGCTTTGCAGCGACGGCAGTTTAAACAGCATTTAATCCGGCGTGCAACCGCGCCCGTGGAATCTCGGGAGGGATTCTTTCCGTCGTTCCTCGGAGCTCCGACGGAGGTGCGTTTGACGCTGCGGAAGATCGAGGGTGGAAGATCGAGGCCCGGGAGATCGGGTTTCGGCTCGAAACCTCGAGGCTCGCGGAATGTTCGAGCACCGCGAAAACGATGACCGCGGCTGCCTTCCGCGTTCTTCGCCTTCCCGCCATCGCTCGGTCGGGTTTCGCCCGGAATGTTTCATTTTCTTTTGCTCCGGCAACCTCGAGCTCATTAAGGGGCGTTTTGTTGCTCCCGCCGCTCGCCGGCCGCTCGTTCCGCGGCCGCCCACGCAAACCGGCCGCACACTGTATAAAAGATTCGTAAGAGTTCCCGAACACTTTCCGCCCGATGGAACACATATTTAATAAGCGGCCGGGTGGCTGGCCGACGGAACCCGGGATGCTTCGAATGCTTCGCCGTTCGGATAACCGGCTATCAACGATTTTCAACATTCTTCGAAGAATTCTCCGCGGCGGATCCTATTATATTTGTCGACCGCATTGTTGTACGTAGACCAGTCTCACGGAAAATGAAAACCGGCTTCGTTAATTGGCGCCCATACTCGCGCAATCGCCTCGCTTCGTGATTAATGGGGCACTGCGGTGTTTTCGGAACACAGTTGGCCGTTATTCGAATTGTTTCGAATTCATGTTTGTCTAAGATGATTGTTGGGAGATATTGCTTTTAGTCGGAAATTGTTGGTCGGCGTAGATTGTTCCGTCTGTTTGTTCGAATAAATTGTTCGCGTACTTTGCTGGAATATAAATGATTCGCATAATTCTTCGTTCGAATGAATTTGTTTGTATCATTCTTTTTTTTTTTTGTTCGCGTAATTCTTTGTTCGGGGAATTCATTGGTCGAAATGAATGAATAATTCTTGAATCGAATAATTCGTATAATTCTTGAATCGAATGAATTCGTTATTCGAATAAGTTAATCGAATGTTACTGAAGTTAAAATTTCATAGAATTTTATAATTCGAGTTATTTATAATTCGACGCCAAATTCGACTGATATTGAATCGTATGAAAATTTGTTAACAAATTACAATCATATTGAATTGTAAGAATATTAGAATCGTGTCGAATTTCAGAACTATATCGAGCGCTAATTTCAAATAAAACCATGTTGCACGCACATTTTTAACGATATCGTGTTGCAAAAACTTTACAAAGAGAATCGTGTAGCACCAACACTGTAGCGAGCCGAGTTTAACCATTTATTTCGTGCTGTGAAATTATGCACAATATCCGGCGGAGGGCCGGAAGAAAATAGTGCTGATATTTTCTATTTTCCAGTTTCAAAGCGAAGCTGAGATAAAATGCACCGAACAAAGTCGAATGAAAAATTGAACATGTTGGTTGGACTAGAACCTATGGTTAAAAGTAAAAAAGCAGTAGAATTCGAATGAATCTTTTATGTAGTCTACTGATACAATATTCTGGTAACATGGTTTTTCATCTGGTTTGAAAAATTTACACACGGAATTCGTCATTGCACTTTTTATTCTGTTTCACTTCGGACGAAGCTTATAGAATTTACAGATGAAAACCTGTAATTAAAAATCTAGGAACCGTGTAATTACATGTGGAAAGAATAAGCTGCATTTTTCAGGATAAAATGATTGAAAATATTTGTCAGCCACGCGCGAATGCGTGTATAAGCACTTAGAAGGAGAAATGGCAAGTTGTGGTCAGACAACGAGAGCTTGCGGCGTTTTAGAACCGGATTTTAACTCTGATTTATCAGAACTACAAAATTATAAGACTCATCGATAAATACTAGGATTAATGCGTACACATTAATTAATTATTCTATTAAAAAATTAATCTTTATAAAGCAGCTTGCGTTTGATACGTAAATCCACAAGCATGTTCCATTATGCTATTCTCTGCCGCAGTACGCGGATTGCTGCCCCGAAATTACGTTTCCTGATGAGATATAGTTTTCTGTTCTTCATAGATTTTCGTTATTTATTCTTTCCTCTTCTTTTTTCCTATACAGTACATTCTATATTGTCATATACTTCCATATATTAAAAATGGTATGTACTTCGATTTTTTTAACTATCTCATTTGTACCTATTATGTATACATTTGTTCATAGATAGGAATAAATATATGCATAATAGACGCAAATGAGATAGTTAAAAAGATCGAAGCACATATAATTTTTAATTTAATTTATAATATATCCATATGGAAGTATATAACAATATAGAATGTACTGTAATAATAGAGTCAAATATAATCTATTCCTACATATAATACATTTTACTCTATTATTACTTGTATTCATTGTTCCTGCTATATACATGCTATATATAAGAATAGAGTAAAATATAATCTATTCCTACATATAATACATTTTACTCTATTATTACCTGTATTTATTATTCCTGCCATACTTAAATTTCTCTTTTCTTCGTAAAAATTCGAAAATCGGTCTCCGTAAAAATTCTTACTCTATAACCGACGCCTACTTCGTGAACAAAATCTTTTATAAACAAATGTCAGCGTACCTTATCATCATACTTATCAACGGTGAAATTCTACCATGCACGACCGTTTCGTGTTCGTCAGAGCGTACGAAACCCCTTAATCGTCCTCTCATTACCTGTTTGTCCCTGATCGATGTTCGTCTGATCGCGGTTCTGATTGCGTGCTCATTTTTTTCCCCCCAGGTTCCGACAGCAAGATGTCAGACGTTGATGGACAGTCGTATACAACGTTGCTGTACAGTAATGGGCCCGGGTACACGCATCCGAGGAATATATTACGAGAGGGCGGCAAGGACTCCATTCAGGTAAAAAAGAGGCCGGCTCATTTTCCTGGTTCGCGGCGTATGACGTCACTGTTTATTGGATCGGAAAATGATCTAGCGGAGATAGATATCCGGGCCGCGTTTAAAAATCCATCACGTTTCGTCGAGGGTCCATTGCGAAATATTCGATGAAGCTCTTCGAACTTCATATATTCGCCCGGTCTCCTTTTCACCGTTCCCACCCTAGCGCCGTTGCATATTTTACCTGCACCGGCGCGATACTCCGCGGGATCCTCGGACTTGATGAGTTTTAATCTAACAGCGGAACACGTGCCTTCCAGCTCATAGGGCATAATTAATGAATGTTGTACAGTCGCGGTGCCGACGGCTATTTCGATAAAATTATTCGTCAGTTATTATTCAGCGTTCAAAAGTGAGACCGATGCCGATGGGAACGGCAGATACGGGCAGAGGTGATAAATGCGGTTCCCTCGAAAGGAATTCGTAATCGTTGGCCAAATTGCTGCATGCCGTGCGGGGTCGTAATTTTACCGGGCGAATGAGTGCGTAATGGTTTTGCAAAATTATATCTTTCTCTTAGATCGAATTGGTCAAATTTCAGGAACAGGCTTCTCGAAGATATTTAATTTTCAGATTTTTCTCAAATTTAGACAGGCCACTTTGGATCGTGTCGTAATTTTTAACTTGGGGTAAATAGTTTATCCAGATCAGCATTCTAATTAGGGAAAGCTGGGTGATATGGCTAGCACTGTGTTTTATTTCTGTTGATAACACTGGTTATTTTTCTGTAATATTTATACGACGTATTCTATGATATATTTTCCCGTCTATTGCGTGCGAGTCGACGATACAATTTAATCTGAAAATGTATAATAAACTTGGCATTTATAAAAACTCGGAAAAACCGTCCTGCAGGTTTAAAAGCGTTGTCGAAATTTTACTTGCGTCATTATTGTCATTATAAGATCATTACAAAATCATTACAGAATCATTGCAAAATCTCTTAAAAAATCGACGTATGTTCAGTAATTTTCACTAATTAATTGTTCTTCGTCTTTATCGAAAATCTATGGAATAATTGTCAATTAATGGTACCAAATTAATCGTGAAACGATTTCTATAAAAACTTGAATGGTCAACGAATTCCAAAATTTCTATTCATTCGCACCAAATGATTGTTGCTTTAAGCTGCAATCGGTAGGAAAAAAATACGTACAGATTCCTCCATGGAGCTGATAAAAGCTCCGCGAGAAGCGCGGATTAAAAATACGAAGTGCGAGTAAAGTTGATTAAGCGTTGCAATTTATAAACGTGTTAAAATATATTATCGAGACTGCGAGAAGTTTTGCGTCCGACGATAATGAGTCCATCGAAGACGCGACTGTACAGCACAAAAGTGTCGAGAGAGGTGATGTATTAAAATCACGACGGACGTGCGAACAATTATCATTGATCCGGTTTCCGTGGTGCTCATTAACGTTTGCCTCGGCCGATCCGCGCGCTCCTTTGATTAATCGACAGATTGCGCGTCGAGCAAAGAAACGCCCCGTCGAGCTGTGCGCCATTATTTGCATTAATTAATATGGAAACGGTCGCTCTTTTACGCGAAACGACGCGCCGTCGTTTTGCCGCTCGCGAACCGGCTTCAGCGATACGACACACACACACACACACACACGCGTGTACATTTCGGTGAAATATAAATGGCGACTTCGTTTCACAGAAAAGAGAAATAAATCAAATGTCTCTTTCAACGGGACTCGCTGTACGGGAAACATGAAAGCAGGAAATGTTTACTTAAGCGCTCAAAGTTGCGAAAGATCGACGTATGTAATTCTCGGTTATTGGACGTCTTTTCATTCTGATATCCACTGTTAACACAACGCTGGATAATTAATTGTAGTCGAAAGAATTACAATGCACTCGTGGATTCCGGTTTTCTTAAAAATATACAAAGTGCAGGGTCGAAAATTTCGGCAGAATCGGCAATCAGTAAAATGGCATTTTTTAAAAATCTTTTTTTTAAATCTTTTCTTGAATCTGTCTGTGGCGGCGTGACTTTATACAAAGTTAATGAAAAACAGGAATTACTGTTCCATACTTCAATTTTTACTGTTTAATCTTTTTAGATAGAAAGTTTTCCAAGAGTAATTGCTTTCATACAAGAATGTTCCTTTGTCCGATTAGGCTTTCTGAGCCTAACTTATTTCAGACTGAGTCGTCTGATGTAAGAACAAATTTTTATGAGAGGAATACCTGCATGATATGAGCAATATGTGTGAATAAATTATGCAGGATTCAAATCAAAGAGTTCATGTTAAAATAAATGTTCGGTTTGCAACGCGATCAATGTTTTATAATATCACTTAAACAATTACATTGAATGATATTGAAAACTACTATGAACGATTTCAAAATTTGGAGAAACGCAGAGAATAATTATAGTCATAATTTTACTCGCGCGCGCGTATCGCAGGCTGTCTGCAATTAAAGTAAACCGTAAATTATAAAACAGTAGTAACTACAGACAAATTAAAAATATTTCGCGATAAATTTAAATGCATGTGTGTACAGTTTCGGTCACCTGAATCTATGGTCTGTTGGTAAAAGCGTCAATTTTGTTGTAAATCGAGATCGAAATTAGGAAAACCACCAGTTACTGCGGTTGGCCGAACTGCTTTTGTTTCGATGGCCTGGTTCGAGTGACCCCGTCTTTTCACGTGGTGAAAATTACAGTTAATTATTCCCCTCGGTACCAAGTTTTTCGTCGTTTCCAAATTACCAGAGACAACCCGTTGACACGCTACACGGTCTCGCAGAATTAAAGTCCTCTCTGCTGCTGGCGCACCGTTCGGGCTTTTCACGGATCGACAGTGTTCATTGGGGAATTTTTTCAACGATTACAGCCGAGTTTTAACTTAGCGGATTCGCGCGGCGAAGTCGTGGGACAATAACGGCAGTGATAAGCAATAATCGTAGCCCGTTCGGAGACTACGGAATGCGACGGCGCTGTTGAATTCGTACGTCTGATTGCAGTTTTTAACTTACTTCGAGACGAACGATAAATTTTTACGAGCATTGTTTCGTTGAACTTCGCGGCGGGTCGCTGAGAGAGAATTAGAAGGGCTGCGATTCGGATAACTATAATAGCACGATAACGATTGCGGTACGGTTTTATGGTATTGTCTGCGAGAACGGTATTAGATATGAAGAAATATTTTCGCGTGACATAAATTATTACATGCGAAACCATGAAACTATATTATATGCAAGACGAAAGAATTTTTGATGACTATCGAATTATGTTTCACCAACACAATTAACATTGTGACGTCTTATCTAGAACAACTTTTATTTTACGAAATATTGATCTTCATTCGTTCGGTACTTTTTTAAGCTTTTCCATAAGTTTAACAGAAAATTTCTCGAATTGATTATCGACAAATTCAAATAATTTTTTCGGTATTTTAAGAACTTCCGTCTTTTACGTGTTCGATTTTAACAAATTAAATATATTTAAATAAAAATATTCCCTATGTACTATAGGATAAATATAAAGTTAATGATTCTAGAAAACGAGGGAAAATAAAGACACGATAATTGTCGATATCTCCAACGTGTTAGAAACAACAAAAGCACAGGATCAACACATTTACCTGAAAAATTGCACGAAATCCGGTCATTGCCAATAACAGACCTGTTTCTGCCGTACGATTGGATAGGACATGATAACGCTTTAACGATATCCTAAATCAAATCCATTCGATACTATTTAGTCCGGCAGAATCGGGAGCGGAACGGTCTCTCGGAAAACTTATGGTTCCCACGAGCAGAGATCTTCGTCCTGCATGTTCGAGTTTCACACACGGAATACATTCAGCTATTACGATCGAATTGGACGGGTCGCGGGGCAGCGATTGTTCGGCGAAGTAGTAACCGTGTTTACTCCTCCGAATGACGGAACGTCATTTCCGTTCACGAGGCATTGACGAAACTGGGCAATTCCAGAGGATGGCAGCGCACCATGAACGCGGCCTTACGATAGCTGCATGACGGATGACAAATGCGCCGGTCCGAGATATTTAAGTCTCTCCCAGGCGAACAATAATTCCTCGAGATATCGTTCCGCCGAACTATACATTTCGGAGACAATTGCAGAACTATCGTAAGAGGGTTGTTCGACCTCTTCTCTCCCCCCCCCTCTCTCTTGACTTCTCTCTTTCTCTCTCTCTCTTGACTTCTTTCGCTCTCATCATTCCTCTCTCTCTCTCTCTTCACTTGTCCCTCTTTCTTCATTTCTCTCTCACTCTCTTCATTCCTCTCTCTCTCTTCATTTTCTCTCTGCCTCTCTGTTCACTTCTCTCTCTCTTTATTTCTCTCTCTCTCTCTTTATTTCTCTCTCTCTCTCTCTTCATTTCTCTGTTTATTTCTCTTTCTCCCTCTCTTCATTTCTCTTTCTCTTTATTTCTCTTTCTTTCTCTCTCTCTGTCTCTTTGTTCATTTATCTCTCTCTTCATTTCTCTCCCTCTCTCTCTCTCTCTCTCTCTCTCTCTCTTTCTCTTCATTTCTCTATCTAATGACTATTGACTATATAAATTGTAATTGTAGCGAAAACAAAAACATATTCTCAAATTTCAAGGTGTTCAGAGTATTTTGAGGTTAGGTCGGAATAAAACAAACGAATAAAAAATACGACTAATTTGAGATAAACTCATGAAATGAGTTGGAAAGATAACCTGAGAAAGACTTAATCATGTGCGATGACAATGACCACTTTACAGCAGCAATTTGAATGATTAACTACTATAACCATTTTAATAGAACCTTCGTTTTACATTTATTGTGTGTATAGTATACGTAGTATACTAGTATATACTATATAGTATACGCTGACGTCAAGTGAACAAGTAAATATCAGTAATAAAATTGTAAATTTTCCAAAATCAAACCGTCCTTCTGACCCGATATTTCAACAGCGACACCTACTCTGTGCTCGACGAGTATACTCGTCGTCGCTCGATTCTCGCGACACGTACAAATGCGCGCTCTGAAAAGGAGGCGCCGCGGCTAACTGGTTAAATGAATAGCGCATCGATCCGGCCGACTTTCTTTCCGCCGTCGACCATGTTATAATTCTCGGCTGATTGTTGGGAAAGGCAGCAAGGAGCACCAATGACACGGGCAATAAAGCAAACCCGTTGCACGGGAAATCTTGCGTGGAACGGGAACGGAATGGTACGAGGAACTCGAGTTTCGCCGGCACGATCGCTCCCAGAACAGAAGACGAAGTGGAAGCTTCGGCAAATCTTACGGAACGACCGTCTCGCGAGCAGCAAGTGTAACACCGGTTCCTCCGGAGGGACGTCACGTAAATTATGCGAGCCTGCTCGAGAAAAACTGTCGGGATAGATATATGAGGACAAAATATGGACGGTTGTGTAACCTGTTTAGCAATTGTTGCGGACGGTCGCTGGTAGACTGCGGAGCTTCCTGCAAAATAATGAGCATGTTCTTTCATTTCGAGCAAGAGCAATTATGCGGAGACACGCTTTTTTGATAGCAGTTTGGATGGGAATGAAATGTGGATGATTTTTTTACGTGATTAACAATTATTGCGGATGGTCGTTGGTAGACTGCGGAGCTTCCTGCAAAATAATGATTATGTTCGTTCACTTCGAGCAAGAGCAATTATGTGGAGACACGCTTTTTTAATAGCAGTTTGGATGGGAATGAAATGTGGATGATTTTTGTACGTGTTTAGCAATTGTTGGGAGCGGTCATTGGTGGACTGCGCAGCTTTCTGCAAAATACAGTAAATTCTCTTTAATTTTTCTTCAGCTTATAAACAAAAATGGAGAATTTGGGAAGCGGAGACACGATTATTCGAGCCTCGCAGCTCATTTTTATAATTTCCGATTGTCAATAATTACAATTATAATTGTCGCTGCTAAAAAGCGAGGTGCAAGGCTCAAATAATCGTATCTTCTCATCCCAAATTGTCCATTTTTGTCTACAAATTGAAAGAAAATTAGGGAAAATTTACTGTAATATTTTGTTCTTCGATTGCAAAAAATAGTCAATCGATGTATTAAATTGTATGAAAACTCGAAGAAATTTACCTGCAAACTAAACGCATCAAATAAACCACGAAATGATAGAACATTCGAAATCATGAAATATTTCAATAAAATTCGGTAGAAAATTGCATTAATACAGATTCCACGAAACATAAATCATTGATACTGTCGGTACCATAATTATCAACAGTTTCGTTATGTCCCTCCGAGGAGACGTTTATTTACAAAGATTTAAATAGAAGAATGAAAGAGTGAATCGATTGCTTTAACAACAAAATTTTCATAAATTCCGAAAGTCGAAGTAAGAACAAAGTCAAACTAAGAACACCGTCGAAGTAAGAACACTTTAACCCTTTGGATATCACGCGAATGACGCGACGGTGACAGCATGAGAACGTCGGATAGATAACGCGAGTTATATTTCCCGACGACTCGGTCTCCGTCGACGAAAGAACTCGAAATACTAATCCGGCTTCCGCGCGGCGCCGTTTCCCCTGCGGTTAGACAATACCATCTCGCGTAGACGGTTCCGTAAGGGGTTAAAGTATCGTTCCGAACTCCATGAAACCCGTGGGCGATCCCGGCAAATGCTGCGGAAGATCTTCGCCTCGAGTTTATCCTGCGCGCCGATTTCACTCGGACGAATCGCGACGCTGCCAGGCTTTTGAATTCGATGAAAGTTTTACGCGCATTTCCGAGGTGTATGCCCGATAAAAATGCTGGCGCACTCGGTCGCGCCCGCAGCCCTCCGGGGAAAAGATTTCCGTCCCTTGCACTCGCCCCTCCCCGAGCACCGCGAGCTCCGGCTCCTTTCATCTGATCGCGGTGCTGTACGTGTCAAAGGGATCGGCCGAGTTTCAGTCGCACGTCGAAACCACCCTCGCGAACTTCCTTTCTCGGCGTGGTAGACCCGGGTACAGGACCCCGGGAAACCTGGAAACCAAAGAATCTGCGGAGCCTTGGAAAAAAGCAGCTATTTATCGGCGCACGTGCACCCGGATGTCTAGGATACAACTTTGGCAGAATACTTATATGGAAACAACGCGATCGTAGAAAAATATCGAACTAATCGGAGCGAGAAGGAACGATATGTACAGTGGAACTCTATTTATTGGATTGAAATTATGGGAAACTTGATGAACTTCTGCTGAACTCCTATTCATCTGAACTCAGAGTTGCGCTAGTTTAATTATATTGTAATTTAATTATGTTGCAACTTATAACTAGGTTGTAATTCAATTACATAATGCAAATCTGTTAGGTAGTTCAATTATTCGTTGGTTTAATCGGGAGTGTAATTGAAATACAGTGTAATTGAGTTACAATGTAATTGGAATACAATGTAATTGAAATGTAACGTGATTGAAATCCAATGTAATTGAAATACAATGTGATTGAATTACTTTGTAATTGAAATACAATGCAATTGAATTACTTTGTAATTAAAATGCAATGTAATTGTATTACCTTGTAATTTAAATCCAATATAATTGAATTACTTCGTAATTTAAATCCAATATAATTGAATTACTTTGTAATTTAAATCACATATAATTGAATTACTTTGTAACTTAAATCCAATATAATTGAATTACTTTGTAATTTAAATCCAATATAATTGAATTACTTTGTAACTTAAATCCAATATAATTGAATTACTTTGTAACTTAAATCCAATATAATTGAATTACTTTGTAATTGGACTACAATATAATTGAATTACTCTGTAATCAAAATTCCTTGAGTAATTCAATTATAATTCTGCACAACTCTGCCTGAACTACTGTTTTAATCAATGTACACTTTGTCTCGTATTTTACAAACTTATGCATAAAATAACTGCGCAAAGATCTGCAGTCCAATGAACCGCACAGAAAACGTTCAAATGAATTTTCGAAACCTGTTTGAGCAAATTCGACTCGTTGCAGTGTGTTCTTAAAAGTGATAGTTTAATATCCGTTCCAAGCGCTAAACGGTTAAGCAGGAAAACATTCGCTAATTGGAAAGGAACTATTACGCGACTGACAAAGAACCGAAATTTAGGAGTATGTAACATGAAACCAATTAGAGTCGCGCGAATTCCCCCGGGTCCAATTATCCAGCCGGATCTCCACTGTTCCAACGGGGGTTGAAATTTGCATTAAAAGAAAAATATTCGAAACCTATATGAAACGGTAATTCAAGCATTTTATCTATTTTTCCTGACCAACGAAATAACGGAAAATATACTTTTGTTCTACGTTGAAGAACCGGGAACGGTTCTATGTAAACGAACACATTGAACGCGATCAATGGCAGCCTCACGGTATATCAGCTGGTCATGTATCATAATTAGAAGGTTGGAATTGCATGGCCGTGTCCCTTGGTTTCGATAACGAGGCCGCGGACTGGAATTTCGTTCATGCCGGGGAATCGCGGTCCGGCTGGAAATTGATGACGAGATTTATTGGCACTCCGCCTCTGTGATTATCATTTCGATGCACATTTCGAAGAGGTTAATTTCGGTCGTAAGGAGTGAGCCAAATGGCGGGCACACGACTGTCCATTCGGCTAGTCTCCATTATTGACCAAAATCTAACTTAGTACGACGCTATTTGCAAGATTTATCTGCAGCGAGTATTTGAGTTTAATTAATCAAGGTATTATTTATTAATTAATAAAGTATTTCAAGTATTCGAATGCCTTTTCAAACGGGATAGGGTATCGGTTACTGTGGGCTGACAAATTGCTGTGCCTTCTGGTCGTTTTCTGGTCTTTTTCATCAAAAGTAAGACACGTTAATTTTTTTAACTCCTTTGTTTTGTCTATTTTGAATGAAATTATTGAATAAATTCAATTAATATTCTTCAATAAATTGAAAGTCAATTATGCTCGAAAACAAATCAAAGGCCATTGGATTGGGCCAATCTAACTTTTATTGAGATGTCAGAGGGATTAGATAATTAGACAATATTAAAAACTGATATTTTGTTGTAAGAAATTAAGACGATAACCCGATCGATAACGTGATAACATGCTCCATTTATCCGAATTCTATTTATGCGATCTAACCCGGATTAGCTGAACTCCTATTATCTGAACTAGTACCGAGCGTCACTCCAATTATATGAAACTCAATTATGTGACAGACCCTGAGCTATTGCTATAATCCGAGGACTAAGCAAGACATATGATTGAATCCACTTATCCGAACGTGAACTCCAGCTATTTGGCCGCGAAGTTGCGAGTAATAGGTGCAGTCAGCGGACTTTCTACCAGCAGACTGCGGATCTTCAAGCAGAATACAAATTTTGTGCATCTTTAGCAGAGAGCAGCAGCTGTTGGAGAATTTCTTCCTTAGTTTGATCATTTCAATAGATCAAGAGGGATTTTCTTGTTACCGTAATTGAAATACAATGTAATTGAAGTACAACGTACTTGAAATACGGTGTAATTGAGATACAACGTACTTGAAATACGGTGTAATTGAGATACAATGTAATTGAAATACGGTGTAATTGAGATACAATGTAATTGAAATACGGTGTAATTGAAATAGAACGTAATTGAAATACAATGTAATTGAAATACAAAGCAATTGAAACACAATGCAATTGAGATACAATGCAATTTAGATACAATGCAATTGAAATAAAATGCAATTGAAACACAATGCAATTGAGACGCAATACAATTGAAATACAACGTAATTGAATTACTTTGTAATTAAAATCCCTTAATCGTAATCTACCTGTTACATTAACACTAGACTTACAGAACCCGTCAAAATGACGGATCACTAATTTTTCAATTTACGATCATTCAGATTACAAAAATACATTTCCGAGTTGTTTACAATAGCACTAGCTACCGAATCAGCACTCTTATCGTTACTTTTATAAACTAATATGCAACAGCTGCAATTAGAGCTCCACAAATCTAGCGTTAAGCACCTAATTACACGAACCGCCTGTCTCCTGTCTACTCCATCCCGATCCGAGTTCCCGTGGAAACAATCCGAAAGGTTGAACGAAGCATCGAAACGACCGAAATCGCGAATCCCCTCGACTGATCAGAGATTCATTCTGTTTTCCAGACGGCGGGTGTGCCGCGAGCCTGGGCGACCCACGCAGGAGAGGACGTGCCGGTATTCGCCATAGGCCCGTTGGCGAATGTCTTGTTCTCGGGCAGCATCGACCAGAGCTATATACCACATGCCATCTCGTACGCCGGCTGCCTGGGCCACCACGCGAGCCGTTGCTCCCGAGATTCCACGTCGAGCAACGACACAATGAGCGTCCCGATAAGCTGTCCCTCGGCGGAGCCAAACAGCGCCGCGATATCCAGCGACGTGATGAATGACCAGGCTAGAAATCCACCCACGAAATCCGCCGCGTCTCCCGAAGCGACCGCATGCCGTTCGCCGACTAGCAGTGTCCTGCTGCCCCTTATCCTGGCCATTCTGCTGTGCTCGTTCGAGGGAAGGAGTTAATGCCCGTTAGACTCTCTTCCAGTGAATGGCTTCCTGTTACCTGCGACGTGAACGTCCCGAAGAAGCTCCCAGGATAATCTGCCGTGTCAGGACAACAGGTGATCCAAACGATCGCCGGCCGCCAGACAGGACCGGCGGATTAAGAATCCTGGACGATTCTGCGAGTCGGACGAAGAGGCTTTGCTCGGGGAGCCTTCGCGCGACCTCCTCGCGACCTGACGCGGCTCCGACGGCCCGGGTCTATTTCATTCTATCGGGCGGAACGAACTGGAGGATCACGGGCCGAATCTGAGATCAAAGGAGCCTGCGATCTATAGGCTCGCCGCGAATTTTCTTAACGCGTGGGTGCAGATTGATCAACGACCGGGGCGCCCCTCGCGAGGGGCGGCCGCTCCGCTTGTCGAAGCCGTTCGGAAAATCCAGGGTATCCTTGAACACGACTGGCTCCGGTGTGTCCTGTCGAGCCGACGTTCCGTCGCGACGGCGTCGAGGGGAAGAGCTAATCCCGGCGGCGGCGCTTCTTCCAGGCGGGAGGATCGCGCGCGGCCAGACGCGCCGGTTAATCAGCGTCACCGGCCAACGGATGATCCCTGGATGCCAGGATGCGGTCCTGGAAACGTTCGGAAACACGCAACAATAAATCGGCCGACTCGCGGCCGAAACGCCGCCAGAGTCCCCGGGTGTTTTACGGCGGATCACGCGGAAACGATCGCCGGCAATTTATCGTGGCTCACGGGTGTCGGGTCGTCCGCGGAGTCAATCCGGCCGATATTCGGCCGCGTCGAACAGCTCCGCTCCGCTCGGTCCTCGGTCCTCTCCTCGTCGCGTCCCGTCGCTTCGAACACGAGCTTAATGGCCGCCGCCGTCGTCGTCGTCGTCGTCTCCTAATTCCGCTAAGAATTTCGAATTCTATGACAACGGGGCTGGGATTGGAGCAGCTTGGGGACAATTTGCGAAGATAATGACTATCTCAAGACTGCTCGGTGAACTTTTCCAACTTTCGAAGTCCTCGCAGGGATCTAAATGAGGTTTACAAGTGGTACGTGACGGGGATACTTTCCCGGCGGAGGCTCGCGAAGAGTTCCGATGAACTCGACGGTTCAATTAAAGGGGTGTTGATTACGGCGAAACAGATATTAGGTGGCTACGAAGCAAAGCGCGGCGCTCGCGATGGAGTTCGGGAAACAGAGCCCGGTGGAAGTGATTGCTGTCTCGTGGCACCGTCTTCCTCTCTCTCTCTCTCTCTCTCTCTCTCTCTCTCTCTCTCTCTCTTTCTCTTTTTCTCTCTCTTTCTCTCTTTTTCTCCCTCCTTCTTTCTTTCTCTTTTTTCTCTCTCTTTTTTCTTTCTTTCTGTCTCTTTCTTTCTAATTCTATTTTTCTCCCTTTCTCTCTCTTTGTGTCTCCATCTCTCTTTCTCTCCCTCTTTCTTTCTCTTTATCTCGTTCTCTCTCTATCTCTCTTTCTTTCTCTCTCTTTCCCTTTTTCTTTTCTTCTCTCTCTTTCCCTCTCTTTCTCTCTCTTTTTCTCTCTCTCTCGTTGTGTCTCCATCTGTCTTTCTTCCTTTCTCTTTGTGTCTCTATCTCTCTTTCTCTCCCTTTTTCTCTCTTTCTCTCTTTCTCTCTATGTCTCTCTTTCTCTCGTTCTCTCACTCTCTTTGTCTTTGTCTCTCTTTGTGTGTCTCTCTCTTTCTCCCTCTTTGTGTCTCTATCTCTCTTTCTCTCCCTCTTTCTTTCTTTTTATCTCGTTCTCTCTATATCTCTCTTTCTCTCGTTTTCTCTCTTTTTGTCTCTTTCTCTCTTTGTGTGTCTCTCTCTCTCTTTTTCTCCCTCTTTGTGTCTCTATCTCTCTTTCTATCTCTTTTTTCAATCCCTTTCTTTCTCTCTGTCTCTTTTTCTCGCGTCCTTACCCAGGAGTGTCGGTGGAAGTTTTATAATCAAGAACTCCACGATCGCAGCGTTAATAGCAAATTGATCTTGTAAAGGTTATTGTATAAACGAACTTTCTACGAAGTGAAGGCGCGGGAAGAGGGACGATTCGGTGCAATGTAAATTTGTACGATAAGGAGGATGTATTTTGACGGCGACCTATGTCGGTGGTGTTCGTAGGCTGCTGCGACACGGGCCTGGGCAAGTTTTGCTTGAAATTAGAAATAATTGTTTGCATTATTCGATGCCGATCGACCACTTCGCTTTATTTGAAAACGAAAATAATACCGCTCCTCCACTTGAAGTAATAGCAATTTCAAATAATGAAGTGCTTCGCGAAGTATTTCGCGAATAACGAAGCGTTTCGGTTCGAATATTACAAGAGATCTCAAAACAATGTACAATTAAAAGATTTTATTTTAACTCAGAAGTATTAGCATAATTTTTATTTCAATTCAAAAAGTATACGAGGGTTAAGGCTGTCCTCAACGAGATCGCCGTATAATTTCCAGGAAGAACGTCACGATTGCCCGAGAACAATAATTTCAGATGATTGTAAAATAAGACAACGCGTCATTTAAAATAATATTTCGAACAATATGATTTCAACAGCGATCGCGGGCACGGAAATAATTATCGAGCGAAATAATAACGCGTGTCATTTAAAATAATATCTCGAACAATATCATTTCGAAGGTGATCGCGGGCACGGAAATAATTACGAAACAAAATAATTATGAAATTAATAATATTTCGAAATAATGTATGTTTCGAGCAACAGCGTTTGAAATGTGCTCAGGTCCGGTTGCGGTCATTGTATACGTTGAAGCTTTCAATGCGACCGGACGAGTTCATTCCTATGCTTCCGTTCTACTCCCAACCTTTCGTTTGCTCGGAAGAACTGAAAGGTTCGCCGACGTTGTGGTCGATTTTTACGTCGCTGATGGAACAAGCGAGTTCGATCGAGGCTATTTTTAACCGCCGGAACTACCAAATACGACCGACATGTATTGTTTTACGAGACGACGAGTTTGCATTTGTTTAAACTTCGCGCGGCTTCTGTTGTAACTAGACTGCGGTTCTTTATGCGAAACAAACACTTTCGTCGCGCTTTAAATGAAACGGAAGTTAGATAAAAATTATTACAATATTATGAATTATGATAACGCGACGAAAGTGATGCAACGGTGTCTTTAAATTCGTCTCGCGTCTTCGGTGTTCCGTGTTTCGTTCGTCCGTTTCAAATGCATAAAATCTGCAATCTAATTATAACGCGTGCTTCGGCGAAGAAGTTCGTCGAAATGTTTCTCGTAGACAAGACTCTATGATTTCAGCGACTGCGAACGAAAATATCAGGAACCAGTGGTCTCGGCTAGTTCGACTGGGTAGCAGCGTTAAAATTCCGGAACGCCCCGTGCCGGAATTATCGAACTTTGTGCTCGAAGATTTGAAATGCTAATAAATTTCAGGAGTTGCCGTGCTGTACCACTGAATACTTTAGTAATGCTTGCGTAACCAACGGCGTTTACTTTTACGTTTACGTTTACGTTTACGCAGTCTCTACTTACCGCAGAGAATGTATAATTAATGCGAAGCACAGCTTTCGCCGTTCGCGAATCCCACGATTTATGTAACGTTTCGGAAGATAACAAAAGAGGTTGTGGATACATCGAGCTCGATAGAAAATATTTTTCTTTCTTATTACCCTTTCTCTCTTTTTGCTTGCACCTATTATTTACCTAATTTCGACAAATAATGAGACAAAATGATATCACGAGGCTTTCGCCACTGCTAGCGACCGGATTCGCTAAAAACGAGGTGTACATTGTGCATCCATCCGTTGGATCGTCTACCGATGTATCGTCGAAAGGGTAAACAAAACGAGTCGATTGGCTAATGTCTGTTCAACGAGGTGAAGAAAATTCTACGGGCTCTGTATCGTCCGCCAATAATTCCGAATCTTTAATAAAAAAAAACGTTTGCGTTGAAAACAGATCAAAGTCTGAAAGTTCGTACCAATTCGTAGCTTTGATGACCGAACCCGGCAGGGACGCGTAATAATCGACTCGTTCGTATCGATCCCGACGAAGTTTACTTAGACTTTTATTTATGTGTTCCAGTTTAGCAATCGTCCATGTCGACGCGCAAATATTCCTCGAAGTTAATGCAGCGATTCATGCAGTTCTACGATGCGCTCGGTCTGGTTTCCTTTTTAACCCTTTGCACTCGATCGGCGACTCTGAGGCGGCGCTAAAAACTGTTATGCTACATTTTAACAGAATTTTCACGTTATTCGAGTTTGTATTCGGTAAATTTCAAGTTTTCTATAAGTCAACAGATTCAATGTTATCATTTCGCAGTTGAAATAGCTTCGTGTGCAAAGGGTTAACGCAACCTTGTACAGCAAATTCTCCCTAATTTTTCTTCAGATTGCGCACAAGAATGGACGATTTGGAAAGAAGAGATACGATTGTTCGATCGTCAACAATTCTAAGTTTTGTTCGCAAGTTGAAAATTAGGGGGAATTTACTGTGTATATTTTTTAAAATATTTTTTCGTCCGTTTCAACCCTTTCGATTAACTAGTCTACAGGGACTTTCAGTCACAAGATTGGCGGTCGTCCCGGGACCCTACAGGCTGCAGTCCGTCTCGAGATTCTCGAGGTACCATCACTGTCTAAGTGGAGACACGTCGCATAATCGCAACACGTTTGTCGCGCATTCCACAAGGTGCCAGCTACATTCTTGCGAGACCGTCGCAACGTTACTGCGACGAGGCATTCCGTGCTAGTCAAATGAATCGTTCGTAATCACGGAAGGTATTTGTGAACGCGATAATTATGTGTGACTAGAGCAGACTTACTGAAATCAGATTATTCGAAACGTATCCGAAAATTATCGAAAATTCATATCTTGCATCAGTACATGTTTTCTTTTTACTTTTAATCAGTTCATTGGCACCGAATTTTTCACTCGATTTTCGGTATTTTTCGAAATATGAATTTTCGACGTGCAAAGCTGTCGAATTTTTCTCTCATAGATCATTTATGCAAGTGCAATTTTCCTTACAAAATAACGCGATTAAAAATATATTTTGTGGAATCTGATTTTCATCTGTATTCTTAATTAAATTCAAAGCATTTTCATCTTTCTTTAACGTTATCATGTTTTTATGTTTCCAGCACGTGTGCCTAAATAATTAATTAATTTAGTATAATTCTCTGATCTGTTCAGCTCAAATCGCGTTACATGATTTTTATCTATAAAGGATCAAACACCTGAACATATCCGTAATGTAATATCGTCTTTCTTTTCACATCATTTTGTCTCTAATCGTAGAACAATTCAAAATAAGTCTTCGTGATTCGTCGATACCGTATCGAAGAGTAACTTGAAAGCGGATAAATATTCGGTAAATTCGTATTCCGCGCGCAGAGCTCTACGCAAGAAATACGTCTCCGGAAAGTTGGAGGTCCGTGAAAATTGAAATTGCGTTCGTGGAATAACGTGAACGATATTTGTGGCGCGGGAGCGATTAAAATGATCGCGGTCCAAACAGGATCGAACACGAACGATATCGGCGTTATTATAATGGAGGCGTCCATTAGCATTTGAATGAGAAATTGAGTCGCGCCTTAGCCGCTCGGATTACAAGAAAATTGCGCTTCATTCAGATTTATGATAATTCGCTCGATTTTAATAAGCTTTCCCGTTTCCAGAATTTCTGAAAAGTACGTCGGTTTGTTAATTGCGTGTTGATTAGTAACGCGATTACGTCGCGCCTCGCCGATAGACACTCTGAAAAGAGGAGAATTAAGGGGAGAGACGGCGAGATTGCATAAAGGTGATGCGAATGGGGGACCGCTGAACTCCGAATAGATGAAATCAGCTTCGCTTTAACCTTTCCAATTACTGTCCGCATTGACGGTGCGGCACTGTTAATTTTCAGACGAACGAGCGCACTCTTTCACTCGCTTCGAATCGTTATTTACTTCATCACGATTTCCTCGAAATATTAAGCGCGATAATCATTCCACTGTTCTGGATAGAAAGGGTCCACGCTGTCTCTTAATTGCGAGCAGATCCTCCATTTGCGCGAGCCTGTCGGGAGACGAGTCGGCTCGCATCGAACCTGGACAAATCTTGTTTAAAATGGGAACGAGAAATAACTGTTGAAAATAATGCATTTCGAACTGTTATCTCGAAGTAAAACGGTATTTTTTGTATCTCAAATATGACCAAAGAAATAATCCACGAATCAATATGCAACAGAAAGATTCTATTCGAAGAAATCTTCACGTCAACTTATTTCAAGCAAAACTCTCTCTTCTCATAAAGATATCATTCATGAAATATTCTATATTTACTACGAAAAATTTTATTTATGAAAAGCATTTTAACTTGTACATTATTCGATCTACATGCTGAATAATTCAATTACGTTCGCGAGACACCAACACTCCTTTCTACGGTTTCTTTTTTAAATATTGTCATTTCAGTCTGCTGATCGTGTTATTATCAGCCGTCTGAATGTCTTTCCTAAATTAAAAGCTCGTCTCACTTTGTCAAACTGAACGATTATCTAAGTAGAAAAACACCTGTTGAACATTTCTCTGACAATGTCCAGTGCCCTACGTCACGCTAAAAGCACACATCTTCTGTATGACCGACCAAGAGATCGCAAACGCGGGAACGCAATGACGACTCAAATAATGCAAATGGGAATCCAGCGGAAGCCTTTCGCGACCAATTATGTCAGAGGCCAGCTGTCGTTGAATCACGGCGCCATGAAACGTTGTGAATGGGAACGACGACTCAAGGATGATAGACGTTCCCAGAGACGCGGGGCATTACGCGTGTATTTGCCTTGTTAAACTGCGCTAGTTGTTCAGTCAAGATCGTATCGATGGCGTTTTCGCTTATTCATGTTGCACGGACGATAGAGTCGAGGGTCGCTGATGAAACCGATCCATTTTAGACCGGCAACGGGGGAATCGCTGTAGAAACTTGCATCTCGTATCTGCCGTACGTATTATACGGAGATTCGGAAACAAGATCCATACCAACGAAGGTTACAGCTTCCTGCAGACGAATCATTTTCCAGTATACATACATTTCTACTCGCGTTTCCAGTAATATTGTGTCTATCTTTATTGGTATCGCTGTTGCAGACGTTCGCGCGCTTGTAACACGTTCCACTGGAACAACGATCGCGTGTGTACGGGTACGGAAAATTCCTTGTGGAATTCTCGTTTTATTTATGGAATTTATGGAATTTTGTTCGATGAGGATCGATAAGAATTAGTCGAATTCAGAGTCGGACGAAGAATAATCTGCAAAATAATCTGCATAATCTGGATTTGCAATCTGCAAATAATCTACAATTAACGATTGTAGCTCGTTAGGTATTATGAATTATTATTGATTAGTTCGTTGTAAGTTATTATCGATTATTATGACTAATTTGTAACGATTGAAAAAACAGTAATCTGATTAATAATCAACGATTATAACTCGTTAGTTATTTTAAGTAATGTATAATAATTTATAATAACGATTATAACTTTTTAGTTGTTATAAGTAGTGTATAATAATAATTTATAATAACGATTAGTGCTCCTCAGTTGTTATAACTAATGTATAATAATTTATAATAACGATTACAACTGTAGTTACTGTCATTGTAACTAATTTATAATAATTTATAGCAACGACTATAACTAATCAGTTACTACAACTAATCTGTAATAATTTACAACAACTAACGAGTATTAATCGTCAATTTTGGAGGATTTCTGTCTTCCATTCAACGAATCGTCGTTGCTATTAAAAACTGATCGTTAATCTTTGAAATTGGAAGTTGACAACGGGAAACTCGCATCATTTTGCTGCAAAATTTAAAAAGTTATAACATCATTATGAAAGTCTAATAACGTTACGAATGAAATTGATAAATTAGAAAATTATACAAAAATTGTTATTCAGTTTAGAAAAGCAGCGAAGCTAATATAACTATGTCGAAGATCGAACATCACGCGACATTCCAGCGGGGACGCGATTTCAGTAATTATTGATTACTATTTAAACAATAGACTTTCATTGAAGCTCCCGGAAAGTTGGCCCGAAAGTTTTCGAATGATTTCACGAACTTAACCGAGGATTCAGCAAATAAGAAGACCTCACGAACGTAGCCGCGAAGTTTGAAGAACGATCCCGTCAGCTTGCTCCGAAACTTTAACAGGAAATACTCAGGGACTACTATCGTCCATTTCTATTGATTTCTTTCTCATTGTTTTATAACTGTCGTCCCGTGGCTATCCCCCTGTAATAAAAGTTCATGTTTAGAAAGCGAGTTAAGACCCCCCCGCCCTCCTCGCCCCGGCTGCTGATGTTCCGCGAAGTGAAGAGTTCGAGAAGTTGCTTCCGCGGTTGTGTTGACAGTATGCAAAATCCGTGGCCCGTCCACGAAAACTTACCCAAACCGAATCTTAAGCAGCAGCCTTGGTTTTTTCGCGCAGCATCGGTGCTTTTTATCATCCAGCTGCGCACAACGTCGAGATTCGCGGTCTCCGGCGAGCTTGTAAATCATTCATACAGAGAGAATGTTGGATCAGCTATTTATCTTCTCAGGACGAATTGTTTAATGCCTTCGCGACGTCGAGGAATAAATGTCACGATTCAACTTACATTGTACTGGTTCGATTAAGTATCGTTCTTTAATTTTGTGAAACTTTTTAGACGGTTCACGTGGCAGTCGAAGTGTCAATCTGTAGGAGATAACAAATAAATAGAATCTTCTTTAGTTACAGTTTTTAGTAACTCTAACATCGAATTCGCAATTTAAGATGATTGAGTAATCAACAAAAAATGTATATAATCCATTGAGATAGCAAGCGTTAATCGTTAACAGGCTGCGGATTTTATGCAATTATGACAAGATTAGGTGATCGAAATTTAAAATAGAAAGATTAAAAATATATTTTAAAATGTCGGTGTCTTATTTTCGATCTATTAAAGCGACTATATCTCGCAACAAGCGCAGACAATTTTTACTTCGCGCAAAAATCCGCGATCTGGACATTAACGAAAGCATAGCCTGACGTTTCAAATAATAGCTCCATCGAATACCACGATTTCGACCAATCACATTCTGTCAATACAGCGAGACGTTCGTACGAATGCGGAATCGTTCGATTATACTTGCATACGTTCGATCGCATGCTGCAAATCCTTATCCATGCACGTCCTCGTCCTCCGTTCGACCGGTTTAAGGTCCGGCATCGCGGAGCTCATCTGTTTCGAGGGGATTAGAAGGGTGGAACCTGTTCGTCGATATTCTTCCATCGACTCTCCGGCTCGCATCGTCCTTTATCCGAGTGAATTCCGGCTGGTTCGCGGAGAATGTCTTACGTTGCATCGACGTGGCATTAGATTCCATTCGCTCGGTCAAGGATCGCCGACGAGAATAAACCGTTCAGCCGGTCGAGAAATCCCCGCGGTGATTGTCTATTTACAATGACACGCGGGGAAAAGTGGAAGCAAACAGAGAACAAGTATACCGTTCGACTATACAGACCCGGAAAAAACTTCGGGGGACGTGACTTTGTTTAGCTTCCACTAACGCGAATCCTGTTTACCCTTCGTTTGGACCCTTCCGTTGATATATCGGGGACATTCCCGAGCGTCAACTTCTTACTGCCGTCGGAGCTAAACCAATTAAGGAGTTTCCTTGATCCAACGGATTGAAATAACAAACCCGGCTGGCTGCCTCTCCGTTGCAGTTTTATATCGCAATAACGTAATCCCGATGGAATTTCTATCAATTCGTCGCGAACAGTTCGCAATCCCGCGTGGAAGATCAATTTTACATTGTTAATGATATACGAACGAGAATTTAGCAAAACATCGTATCCGTATTTTCCGTTTCGAAATGTATTTCATTTTGAGATATATTTCGCTATTACTTTATTATTTATTATTTTAGTATTTTTCATTGTTACAGGAATATACCAATACGGTGCTTTGCTATTTCTCGATGTTATCTCGCATACAGTGCTGTGAATAATTATAAACTGAAAGTACCATTTACATTTCTGCTGATATTTAAACGAAATCCAAAATTTTCACTATTACTTCATTATTTATTATTTTAGTATTTTTCATTGTTACAGAAATATACGAATACGATGCTTTGCTATTTCTCGATGTTATCTCGCATACAGTGCTGTGAATAATTATAAACTGAAAGTACCATTTACATTTCTGCTGATATTTAAACGAAATCCAAAATTTTCACTATTACTTTATTATTTATTATTTTAGTATTTTTCATTGTTACAGGAATATACGAATACGATGCTTTGCTATTTCTCGATGTTATCTCGCATACAGTGCTGTGAATAATTATAAACTGAAAGTACCATTTACATTTCTGCTGATATTTAAACGAAATCCAAAATTTTCGCTATTACTTTATTATTTATTATTTTAGTATTTTTCATTGTTACAGAAATATACGAATACGATGCTTTGCTATTGCTCGATGTTATCTCGCATACAGTGCTGTGAATAATTATAAACTGAAAGTACCATTTACATTTCTGCTGATATTTAAACGAAATCCAAAATTTTCGCTATTACTTTATTATTTATTATTTTAGTATTTTTCATTGTTACAGAAATATACGAATACGATGCTTTGCTATTTCTCGATGTTATCTCGCATACAGTGCTGTGAATAATTATAAACTGAAAGTAACATTTACATTTCTGCTGATACTTAAACGAAAACCAAAATTTGCACTATTACTTTATTATTTATTATTTTAGTATTTTTCATTGTTACAGGAATATACGAATACGATGCTTTGCTATTGCTCGATGTTATCTCGCATACAGTGCTGTGAATAATTATAAACTGAAAGTACCATTTACATTTCCGCTGATACTTAAACGAAAACCAAAAATGCAATATTCGTATATTTCTATGTTTTATCAATTTTAATACAGAAATGTACAAACTCGATATCTTCTTTAAATATCGTTAAACATGTAAAAGTTACATTCGCTCTATAATTATACACGTCGCTGTATTTGTAATTGCATCTTTATACATTTATTGCGCGTGCTCTATAAATTTTATACAACAATGTTGGCAATTACGCGGATTTTCGTGTAAAATACAAATTGTCCGCGTTAATTGCGAAACAAGATATTTCTACGCAGACGTTTCTTTTTCTAGTATTTTCAACGTTTTATTCGACGCGGTAATAATGGTATTTTTTAATTACTTGAACGCTTTTTCGCGTACGCTTTACTTGTCTTTATCACGATTGCGTGAAATCCGCGATCATCTAATAATTAATTTCCGTCGGAAGAATGTAGAAAAATAAAATAACGATAGACGTGACGAGTAATGAGCGCCGATCATTTACGTTCAATTTTCATTTCTCCAAGTGCTATAATATTTTTGCAAGCTAAAAATCGTCAACGGGTCCTAAGCATTTTGTCGAAAGCGCGTATTATCATGGGATCTTCCGAATGTTATTTTAATCAAACATTTCGTGCTTGAAGCGCGTTTGTTGTGTTGCTCAAAACGACAACGAATGTCCTCGCATTTCACAGAATCGTTCTAAAGAGAGCACACGTCTGTCGCAGACGATGCCACTGCGACAAGGATCGCCTTGTTCTTGCGTTACGAGCAGTTTTATAGTCTCGTGTTTTTACGAGCTAGTTATCGGTCCGATAGAAAACGTTTTTGTATAGTACTAAAAGCGCAGTAAAACTATGCCCATCCATATCGCCGTGGACGTCCGCGTACATAAACACCCTGTAAACATCGCCTTATAATCCATAATGCTACATTGTCATCTTTCAACTGCGAATCGTGTGGAAGATACACTCGATTCAATGATAGCTGTAGCAGTCAATGGACTGCGGATTTTATGCGTTTATGGCAAAAGCGAGTAGCTGAAATATAAACATTGCGACGACCTAAGAAGAATTTAACAATATCGTTGCACCGTCTCCAACCGATCAAAATTATTATAGAAGACAACTGATTTTTATTTAATTTCCGTAAATTGTCTCGTGAAGTTTTAATTTTGCATTAATATCCGCGGTCTGTTCGTCGATATCGGTGAACTGTGCGAATGATTTCGAATATTTGAAGCTTTGAAAACAAATGATTCATCTAAAAAAAACTATGTTACAGATCATTCATTTTTAAATGATTTCACGATTGTTAGATTGTTATTATAAATTGTTTAGATTGTTAGATTGTTATTATAAAATTTCAAGAACGTTTTACAGTGCACTTTCATCATAATCGTTGTCTCGTTCGTTCTCTTACATATCTTCGAACATCATCGATCGACTAATTCGAAAGAACAATTGATTACATTATCGTTGCGCAAGAAAATTAGTTTTTCCATCACGGATTAGATCTACGAACCTGCTGATGAGTTGTAAATAATTTTTATGTTCTATCGTACGTTGCAACAAATACAGAAAAATCGTAGCGAAATAATTGAGAAGGAAACAAGTGGTTCTGTTGCTATTTCCTATAACAGAATGATTAATTATTGTTAATTTAATCGTTCTCGTTAATTTAAGTATTAGGCAATATAATTAATATAAAATTTCCAACTGTCTTATCGTTACTGAAAATAGAAAATTACTGATTCCTACATGAAAAATTTCTAAAAGCTGTTTCTGAATAATTGTTTAATATCGAACCGTTTAATATCGAATTTTTTAATATTTATTGTTATAAAGAACTAGAATGAATAAAGAAAAGAACTGTGCAATGAAATTTTTGTTTCCGGAAACGTTTCACACGTAACGAAAGTATTAACGACAGAAACGTCGTTTCCACTCGACGCGAGAATTTTCACCGGTATTGTACGCACAGTAAAAACAGCGTAAATTGATCTCACCCTGGTCGGTGACGCGAGACAGGAAATATCAATTGCCTCCGCGTACAAATCGCAAGGGTTCGCCGGCGGGATAGACTCGGTCGTCTCGATGAGAGAAAGTTAAGGGCTGAAACTGTGGAACCCGGGCACACAAGGCTTCCTTTCCCCGTCGACGATACGTCGCCGTATATCGTCCCGATAACAGCGGCGGGGCTGGATTTCGATAATTCGAACCAATTCCTGGCCGACCGGGATCGCGAAGAAATCGATTTTCACGGCCTAACGCGGAGCTTAATCTACGCCGGTAAATTTATAGAAATAGGAAAAACTCGCGCGGAGCCGAGCGCCGGCTCCGGATCGCCGGATAGCAACGGTAGAAATCGAGCGGGGTGCCCGGGCTCGGTGATTGAATTGGAGCGTGCAAGATAGAGCTAAACCCTTCTTGGCACCTATGACCCTTAAGCTTTGTTCCGGTATTGCCAAGAGTTCTCTTTATCGAGGAACGGTGTAAACGCGGGGAATCGATTCCCACGGCGGCTCCAACCGAGGCTCCGGCCGGATCGGAAAAGTGAAACGAGGAAATCAATGACTGCCCTCACCTTTTAGCCCGATGCCGGCAAATTTTTCGCTTCGCGCGATGGTCGGTTATGCGAGCCGTAACTTCGTCAGGATGCCAGATGCATTTATTGTTGTTAGGCAATAGTTATTCTTAACCCTTTGCACTCGAGTGGCGACTCTGAGGCACCATTGAAAAATTGTTACATCACGTTTCAAGATCATTTTTCTACTACCAAAGCTTAGATATAAATAGTTGGTAAAAGTCTAACTGCTGTATAAGAGTCGCAAGACTCAATTTCATACGCGTGAAATGCACTTTGTCGCGTCAAATGGAAATATCATAAGACAGAAAAGTTAATTTAGATTTACAGTTGAAATCGTGTCGAGTGCAAAGGGTTAAGGGCCTTCGTGCGATTTCTTTCAGCAATTTTTAACAATCGCAGATCGATTTCCATCATTTATCAAGGTTATATTTTGATCTCTTTAAATGCGAAAAAGATTTGAAAAGATTGGATTATTTCAATTTGAATATTATTATATTATTATTATATTATTATATATATTATTATATTAATATATTATTATATATTACATTATATTATTTCAATTGGATTATTTTAAAATGCATTTCAGGATGCATTCATTGCAGTACACATTAGTTCAATATGCATTGATATGAAGATATCGGTAAAATTGTTTGTCTGCTCAATGTTGAAAGAGTTCTGTTACAAAAAATGTTCGGCACGCGCAAATATTAAGAATTCTGTAAAATTGTTTTCTCTTGTCTTACAATTAATCGATGTGTGCGTGTGAAAAATATGCAGGGTATACGCGAAACAGTTTCTGAACTTCGAAGATCGATAGAATTTGTGAGAATCGTGCAGATAAAACTATCATTTCTGTAAGATCTTTTTAACTCATTTCGAGACACTAATATCACACAACATCGATATCAAAAGATGACCGATCAGCATAAGCATTGTTTCTCCAATCGGCTACGTTCGGCGGAAAAATTCCTAGAACGATCCATCAATTCCCAGCGCTTTTGCGAGCTATCGACATCACGCATCGATCGCACGATCACGTAGAATCGTCGATCGATTTAGATTTTCATTCGAGAGGGAGACATCCGAAAGTGCTTCTTTCCTTTCTATGGGCGTCCAAGCGATTACGGAATTGCTCGCGACGAACACTATATATACGAATCTACCGTTTAAATATCTAAGATTATAATACGATACGGAAACGATAACAGCAAGTGGCAATAATTAAACATCGATTTTTACAAACCGAATTCTACCGGCACCGAAGTCGTCGTAAGATTTTCGGGATCTCGGAGAATGATTCCGAAATGTACTGAACGTGTTCAAACATAGTCGATTCGATTTTTTACAGGGTCTTAGAAGTGTTTGCAATAAATTCATTGTATTTTAGCAGTGTTCTTAGATATTGTTCGAACGCATTGTTCTTAGGTATTGTCCTTAAGTGTTGCTCTTACGTATCGTTCCGAGAATATTGCTGTTAAAAGTGTTGTTCTACAAGCTATTGTTCTTGAAATATTGTTCTTAAAAGTATCGCTCTTGAACTTCGAAAATCGTTGCTCGTGTTTGCGTGAATTTTATTCGAGATTATAAATCAACGATTCAACCCCAATATTTTCAGATATCGAAATTTCATTCTTAACACGCGAGTCCAAAAACATTTCTGGACTCTCGAGTTTCTTTAACAGCCAATTCTACAGATAAATAAATTTTCGTTGCTCTTTTCGTTGCTATTTATATTCGTGTTTTCGAGAAAACTCGAAAACTTGCGTGGTGTACATAGATTTACGAAATAAACCAATACTCGACGAACTGTAAAGAAAAAGCATGAAACGAAGCAGCAGCGGAGAAAATATAATAAGACCACGGAAGCTCATTTCGCTCGTTTAATCAATGACTGCGAGGGTGGACGGGTTTTTTTATTCTTTCGTTCTTCCCGCTTATGATATTTCTGGGATTGAGGATATTATACGCGGGCCCGCTCTGTTCTCGTTGCTTTCCATATTTGTAGTTCCCTTAGGCGAAGGGCCATCAGTGATCTCTACGTTGCGTGTCCACTCGAGAGTCATTAAGAGAGTAACTCTCACGAGTGTCTCAGCTACCGGCGAAACTCCAGGGAATTTTGCCCTCGAGATTAAGATGATCGACGTTTACTGCCAAGTACACAGTATAATGCTCTCAGGTTAATATTGACATTCCACCTAACCCCGTTATACTGAATTCATAATTATCCGTAATGATTTTCATGGAGCTAAAAATACTCGAAACTGCCGCACGGTGGGGCCGTAAATTCGTTGTGTTTTGCGTGGCGTGGTGGAGCCGGTTACTGTGGGGTGACCAGTTGCTGTGCCTGTGGTATTGTTCATATTATTTAATGGTATTAATATTGTATTATTTGATATCGTCAATATTATTTAATATATCATCAATATATTATTTAATATTATCAATATTATTTAATATTATCAATATATTATTCAATATTATCAATATTATTCAATATCATCAATATAATATTTAATAATATCAACATTATTTAATATCATCAATATAATATTTAATATCGTCAATATATTATTCAATATTATCAATATTATTTAATATCATCAATATAATATTTAATAATATCAATATTATTTAATATCATCAATATAATATTTAATATCATCAATATATTATTTAATATTATCAATATATTATTCAATATTATCAATATTATTTAATATCATCAATATAATATTTAATAATATCAATATTATTTAATATCATCAATATAATATTTAATAATATCAATATTATTTAATATCATCAATATATTATTTAATATCATTAATATATTATTTAATATTATCAATATTATTTAATACCATCAATATTATTTAATATCATCAATATTATTTGATATCGTAAATATTATTAATATTATCTAATATAATTATGCTCCACTACCCAACGTTAGGGAACACTGTTCTAGAGCAATTATCGAGAGCAAGACTAAGCAGTCGACGCGTGACATTAACGTTCACAAGTAATTTCGGGTTAGCCGTTGCTGATCCATATTAAAGGCTCCAGAACATTTTCGAGCACGATTCCGCACTTATCGAACGACCTAAATCAGGGTCACGATTACAGGTGACAATAATGTCCCGAATCGATGACGATACCAGGCACAGAAGAAAGTAAAGCATGCTAACGCGAGCACGCGACCGAGTCCGATGGTTGTTGGCTCCCGAGTCCGATTGCAATCCGGCGGGCTGCACACGGAAAGAACACGGGCGCGGAGACGTTGCGCCCTTGCGTTTGTCGTCGTAGTTGTAAGTTTCGGGGAAGTCGAAAACGGGACTGAAGGCTTCCCTTCAGCCGTGTTTCCGTGCCGGCTGCGTTTCCGGGTCTCTGAAACGGCCGGCACCGGCGAACACGCGCCTCGTAGGTAGTCTATCGCGTAAATTTAAGGGACACCGAAACCGTGAAACGCCGCGCGGAAAAAGAAAGAAATACTGAGAGAAAGAGAGAGAGAGAGAGAGATGGCATTAGCAGCTCGAGACTCTTTCGGTGACGACGCACGGTGGCACCTTCTCCCAACGAACTTTCCCCACGATTCGTAACTTCGCACGATTTAATCGGCGTATTCGAAGTTCGCCGGTGTTGCACATGCTCTCGAAAGTGCATAATTCGAAATGGTATATCGGACGCCGACTGATACAAGCGTCAATATTTCTCCGACATTTCGCGCTGAAGGTACCGAGATCGAAGAACGACTGGTTACCCCTTATAAAAATTGCACGATCGAACTTATTCAAGCGATTCACACGTTCGAATTTCATAATTCACGATCATTCGAATTATAAATTGAACGCGAAATGTATTAAATACGCGCGTACGAAACACATGATTCATAAATCACGAATTATACATTTGCAGAGAATTTATTCGATAGATTTGTTTCATTACGCGTATTATATCGTGATCAAAATTATTAAATATCTGAACAAATATGTACTCGTTATTTTTATAAGGCGAGATGAGAGTGTCGACGCGGAACTTGATTTTAAAATATTTTACGTCGCTCTTATGAGCAAAGTTCATCTTCGTAACAGACGTTTTAATGACAAAATATTTCAGACAACTGTTCCAGAAATGTTCTAGAAATGATTTGTTCACGGATAAACTTTGGCTCGACGCGATTAACACGTTGAGCGCCCCGTCGACCACATATGGGTGACACTAATTTTTCACCAATTTTTAGAATTCATTTTCATTGTAATATATTCGAACGATCACAATTTAATTAGGATGTCTCGGATACGAAAGCGTTCTAATGTCATCCGCTACGATCAATTTGAACTTCCTAGTTTCGGTTTCATTGATTAAATTGTTTCGTCGTTATGGGAATTTTAGGGGTTGTTTTTCGGCGCTTAACGTGTTAAAAATATACGTCTCGGTAACCAGGAGCGACATTTGGAAATTTCGAACGGCATTTGATGCTGCGCCGCGTATACGACACGCGTACACGTCTCTACGGCAGCTTCGCGCTGTTGTGCCGTGTACCTGGAAAATTGCGTTTAGGCCAAGTTTTTGGGAGACGGTTCCGCCGCGCGACGCGAGGCGTTTCGCAGAGACAAAGAGACAAGCGAACGTCTTTAGATGTTCGCCGCGTTCTCTTGATACTACAATCTCGTGTACGACGCGTTCCGCGCGCGTGTACGTGCTCGCGTTTTCCGCGCGCGTCCGTTGTATACGTGTCGGCGGTGCGCGCGTGCAACGACACGGGATGCGTCTGCGACTGTAATATCTTCGCGAATCGAGTTCGAGGCGGAACTGAACTTAAAGTTAAGATTTTAGGCGTCGCGACTGGATTGTAACCGCTATAATCCGTGAGACCAAACTCCGAAACAGAGACGCGAGCTCACCGATCTATAGATATACACGATACGTACATGCATACAAGTGAATATATATATAAATATTATACATATATAAATATATTTCTGTAAATAACGTGAACACGAATTATTACAGATGGGATTTACGATAGATATCTGTATATTATTGTTTCATAAAAAAGGAATTCCAGAAACATCAGCCCGCGTTTCGATTATTTCCTCACCTCCGCTCGCGGAATTCCTCTCTCCTTGATCCCTGCAGGCCACCGTTTCATTTTCATTTTGTTCGTTTCACGCGCGAATCGTCGATATCTTTCTGTTCGAATTTCATGGAGTGAGTACGCAGTTTATTGTAAAGTATGTATGAATAAGTACTAGTAATAAATTGCATTATTTATTAATAAATGTCGTGCTTTATTCCGTCCGTTGCTGAATAATGTCCTTCCTTTTCTTTCAACCACTTTATTCATTGATCGTTCGAAACAGATTTTCGGCGATTCTGCTTTTTATTGTCCCCAGCGAAACAGCGATTTATTTCAAGTAGAATGGGTCAAAATGACCCGGTAACCGCCTTCCGAAGGTGAACAGCAATCTCTTAATCGTTTGTCCGAAAAATCATTTCAAAATCTTGTATTCAGCGGAGAGCGCGTCCTTGACAAAAATGTAAAATCCAACCGAATTCACTTTCGTAAAATATTAATAAACTAATTTGCATGTTGCTGAATATTGCATGAAAGTTAATGCAACTTTTGCGCGGCTTTAATGTCGTCTGTCACGGTACTAATAAGGAAGAGACACGCGTGAAAAAGCGCCGCGGAAATTAGGAGAGTACGCGAGTACTGTAATTTCTCCCTAATTCGCGCTTAGATTGCACACGAAAATGGACAATTGGGGAAGAGGAGAGCCTTGCGGCTCGTTTTTATAGTTATCGACTGGCTCGAATGACTATATCTCGGCTACCCTAAATTGTCCATTTTCGTGCGCGATCTGCTCGCGAATTACGGAGAGATGACTGTATTTCGAAAAATTCATGCAAAACGCCGCTGAAAATCGCCGAGCCGCGGACGCCGTCGATTATTCCATGAATACGGTCGAATGATTAAACGTGTCCGAAGAATCGGACCTTCGCTTTGACGTCCGTTACCCGTAATATAGCTTTATAGGTTTAATGGCGAAGGATGATATTAACTTAACGAGCAAACGTTATAGGAGAACCTAAATACCACTAAATTATATTGGGCGCGGTTCCATTATAAACCGACGTTACTCGCAGACCCTGTTCCCGAACGGTGCATAATTCATTCGCCTCCCAATATTCTGCGCGCACTCGTACATCTCCCGTGGTTTTCCGCTAATGTACTTTAGGCAGTGCTGGCCATCGTGTGTAGATAACGATCTGCAAAGTTTCGGTCTGTGTACGTACTCTGCAGCGACGAGGCGCCGTGCACTCGCGACGAAGTGTTCCGATGCGATTTTCCTCGACCAATTGAAACGCCAAGATATTTCTCTCCGATCACGAGTAGACTGCGGATTTCAGGATAAGTAGGGGTGGTTTAAACCACTGGACGGATTAAATGATTTTAAGAACATCAATGTGTTAGTTGCATTGCGTTAGTTTCATTTATTAAAATGATTACGCAGGGAATGAGATTTCTTTGCAATAGACGCGAACGATTTTTATTTTGCTGAAAAACCCGCGAACTGATTATGAGTATCGTTCAATGGCATGGTCTCCTTGCTATTATATTAATGAACAGGGTATCCTAAAATTATGGTATTCGCGGGAAGTGAGAGATTCCTGAAGACATTTGAAGCAACTTTTTCCTCAGCGAAAATGCGATCCGCGGCTTCGTTTACGAGTTATTAGCGAAAAACCGTGACCAATGAGAGGCGAGCTCGGCTGGCGAGAGGCGGCCCAGCCACAACGCGCGATGGAAGCTCAGTTCGACTCATTTGCTAGGCGCGCCACGCGCTCGCCTCTCATTGGTCACTGTTTTTCGTTAATAACTCGTAAACGAAGCCGCGGATTGCATTTTCGCTAAGGAAAAAGTTACTTCAAATGACCCGAGGAATCCATTATTTCCCGGAAATACCATAATCTTGGGACATCCTGTATAACTACTAACATAAAACATTACCGTATTGACTCTTCCTTCTTATCGAACAATGATTCAATTTTTATACATTCATGTGCGAAACGTATTCATTTACTTTCAAAATACAGACAAATATATCGATTAAATATATTACCTAAATATATAAATATATAAATATGTAACTATATAGATATGATATATCTGACAGTCGTCTCGCGGAAGCTTCGACGTTTCTGTCGACAGCGTGGCGATAACTGAGCAAGATTTTCAAGTTAATTAGGATCGTCTGCAGTTTCGTCATTTCGTCAGCGAAACGCATTCCTCCACTCCCGTGGCAAAGCAGCGAGAATCGAAGTAAGTATTTGAATCGCATGACGAGTCGAACTATGCCGTATCGAATATAATGTCTCCTCGTAAGTGCACATCATAGCCTGGCCGATGAGCGGCCAAGAACAGTTCCCTGCACGTAACGCGGCGGCATTGAGCAATTGCAATAATACCCCGGCAAATTTGGTGCAGATTGGCGACGGAACAAGGACAGGTGTACGCGTACGGCTCACCGCTCCTACGGGGAGCTGCAAATGGTTTCACAAACTCTGTAAACTACTCATTTCGAAGTTTCCCCGAACGACAGGGCGACTGCTGGAAGTGATAAACTCGTGACAGCCGTAGCCAGATATCCGTAAAACGGCGCATTCTGCGGATATAGGATGGCGTGGTATTCAAAGGCTTATGGGGTTTTTAACGTTTGCACCTTTTAACCGCGATTCGACCGGCAAACGATCGTCGATTGATTTTTCGAAGGGCTGTTTTAAGAATTGACCCATTTCGAGGTTATATTTATATATATATATTTATACGTCGAACAGATTTCTTTGTCTTTTGTAATTTCTTTGGTGTCAAGAAAGTACGATTTTCATTTCTCGTACCGATAGATTTATTTTCGTTCTTCGATTTTGAGGGGAATCTAATTTCTTTTCGATTTAGCCCTTATAGACCTTGTGAGGTAGATCTTTACCCCACGTGAAATATTTCTAACTCTGATTTTGTTATTCAACTAAATAAATAAAATGTATAATCGGGTATATCATTTGTATTATATTATTAAAGAAAGCAGAGGTTTATTTATTTATTAAAAGGAATAAAAGTTTATTCACTAAAAAATACAGGTTTAATTATTAAAAGAAACAAAGTTCTATTTATTAAACGAAACACACAGAGATTTATGTATTAAAAGGAATAAAGTTCTATTTATTAAAGGAAACAGAGATTTATTAATTAAAAGAAATAAAGTTCTATTTATTAAACGAAACACAGAGATTTATTTATTAAAAAAGGAATAAAGTTCTATTTATTAAACGAAACAGAGATTTATTTATTAAAAGAAATAAAGTTCCATTTATTAAAACTAAACGATTAAAAGCTAAAGAAACAGTCCAGTAACCAGTGTATTATATCGCCTAACAATATATCTTCGCAGAAAGATTCCAACCATGAGCTTCGAATGCATTTCATATGCTATTCTCGCCTTCAAGGAAATCAGGTATTTAAATCCGACCAGCGGCGTCCGCAGTGCCAGTCTGGCGAACCGAATTAAAGTTTTAAAATCGAGAGGATCTAATTCACACGATAACCCCGCGGAACTTGTGATCTACCGTGGCTCTACTGCTGGTACCGATGAAACACGACACCGCCAGCAATTCCCTCGGATCGCCGAACCTGCTATAGATTATAATCTAGAGAATGTGGTCAGATTAACGTACTCGCGACTTCATCAAAGAACCGGATACGGCTTCAAGAACTCTGTAGATTATCCACCTGGAAAGTTCGCCCGGTTAAATGTCCTGGCACGACGGCGCCTCGGAGGAATAATTATACTTACACGCTCCCGGAGGAAATTACGGATGCGAACTGATTTACGATTCCGATAACGGAGGAAAGGAACGTATTGAATTCGGCGTCCTTTCGGCGAGTAAATTACAAGGGAAGATTGATCTGTAACGCGAACACCTGAAAGCACAAGCACTTCGGTTTAACTTCTGTACAAATGCCGTCTGCAGATTTCTAGTGCGACGAGGAAAGAATCGGGTTTTCTCTTCGAGGAAACGAGGTGTAATTGAAAACCTGAAAAAGCGTTTGCACTGTATCTGTAATCGTTCAATTTATTTAGGGTAGATAACTGAATAGATGGAAAGACTGGAATTTGGACAGAATCGTATAATATGTTAATTTATATGATTTACAGAGTGTCCCAAGATTGTGGTACTTCCAGGAAATCCAAAATTATGATATTTTCGGGAAACGAGGGATTCCTGAGATCATTTGAAGTAACTTTTTCCTTAGCGAAAATGCAATCCGCGGCTTCGTTTACGAGTTATTAACGAAAAACGGTGACCAATGAGAGGCGAGCTCGGTTGGCGCGAGGCGGCCGAGCCAATGAGCGAAACCGGGCGTCGTCTGCTCGTTGGCTCGGCCACCGCGCGGGTCAGCCGAGCTCGCCTCTCATTGGTCAGTGTTTTTCGTTAATAACTCGTCAACGATGCCTCGGAGAAAATTTTTGTAAAGGAAAAAGTTGCTTCGAATGATCTTAGGAACCCCTCATTTCTTGGAAATATAATTTTGGGACACTCTGTATATAAAATTATGAAAAGAATTGAAAAGAATGTAAGCAATCTAAAATTATTAAAATCTGTACAAAGTGTAAGATATAAATTGTTATTTGATTTAGTATTTTTCTTCGCGGTGCATATCACAAAAGATGAAATGTTCGCTGAACGATTACTTGATCGAAAGTGACACCGAAAGTGGCTCAACGTTACAATGGTAATTAGTGCACGCAAATGAACGTATGACTGGCGCGAAAATAAAAAAAAAAAATACGGGATCACCGTTTCGACGGATGGTGTTCCGAGTTCAAGGGATCAAGTGGCCGAGAATATTACTTTCACGATTCACGGAGTTTTGAAATCATATTACGGGGGTTCAAAATGGTGTTGGTGGTGCCGCGATAACGATGGAGTGCCATTGAAAAACAGATATGAAGTTTATACCGGGTAGAGTGAGCAGCGGGATATATATATATATATATATATATATATATATATATATATATATATATATATATATATATATATGTATATGTATGTACGCGTACGCTGTCCGGGAACAATTATCGAAATACGCACATGAAATAGCGGTGCAACAGTTCATTTTTCGACATGACAATGCAGCTGTGCATACGGCGCTGATGATAAAAGGTTACAATTCGGAGACCGAAAAGAAAAACTAGACATTTCGCATCACGCGAATTAAATATTAAGTATTAGCATTGGCAATTAAAAATTAAAAATTTGTCCAATCGAACGGTAACAAATTTTACATAAAATATACTTTTCTCCATGTACAGTTTCTTTTTCATAATTATCCGTGCAGATAATCCACAGACAAATATTACAGGTACGAAATTGGGTAATAAGTTTTAAAAATTAATAAATGTGAATCTCTTGAAGAAAGGTTTTCTTAAATTGAAAATTTTGTGCGTTTAAGATAAAAATGAACAGACAAGATGCAAAATAGCAAATCGGTTTGAACACTGAGTAAATATTATTGTATCACTGCCAATTGGTTAAAATTATTATGAAACGACGAAACGTCTACGTAAATCCTGCATTTTGCAACGAACAACAGAAATTTTTACGGAAGCACGAATTCGCGCGAACATCCGTTGTTTGCGTGGAACAAACGATGAACGAGAAATAAAAGTGTCTGCTAACGAGACGTCGATCGATTTAGGAGCGATCGTGACAACGGTAACCAATTATGATCGTCAACAGTGTTAACCTGGGACGCTCGGCGTGCGACACAATCTGCAGCGTGGAATTATGCCGAAACTAAACAAATTCCTGGCAACGTCAATCATCACGGATATAAAGGAGTGTGCGTTGGTCGCGAACGAAATATATTCTTGGGTCGGCGATATCGAACATCTGTCATGGAAATTCCCAGCTAGAACCGCAAAGGACATAAATGCCATGGAGGTGGTGAAGGAACACAACGGCACCGCAGGGGAATTCTATATTCTTCTCCTGGAGCTGGCTTACGACAGGTTGTTTAGCCCTTTTTCGATCACGCCTCCGCATGTTTGCATAAATTTCCCGACGCCGAAAACGTTTTGCCGAGATAGCATGCCATTACCGTGAATGCCGTGTACGTGGTTCAGATTCAATTAGGCGTGCGATTGCTACGTAGCCGAAGGAACATTCGTCAAAGCGAACAGGAACAATGGGAATCGCGTGCGGGTCAATTTTGACTCGTCGAAATATCTGGTCGAATTCTTCCTAATTGTACGGCAAATTATTTTCTCTTAGTGCAATATTTTTTTATCGTCTTCCGATTCGACGCGCCGCTTTCAGTGCGGTTCATTTTTATAATTACGAATTGTCAACAACTATAAAAACGAGCTGCAAGGCTCTCTTCTTCCCAAATTGTTCATTTTTTTGCATAATCTGAGCGTCAGTTAGGGAGACATTACTATACTTATTTTTATGATACAAAATCACGTTGGACACGCTGCTTACAAGATATTGTTGATCACTCGCAAACATCCCTCGTTGTTTATTATTCGGTATATGATGATTAAGTCGAATCGGGACAAATTTTTCATAATTTTTCTCATTAATTTTTTTAGTATTATTTTGTGTACAAGCTGAGGGTCAATTAGGGAGAATTTGTACTCATGTACTTATAACGGAGAACCTTGAAATAAATTAGTGGCTAATTTTAGTTAATTAATCCGAGCACTGCGAAGATGTTAAGAATACTCGGAACCGTAGAATGATGTTGGTTAAAAAATATTGATTATCAATAATGATCGTTTCACTGGATCTTGCAGAGTGCAATACCTGTTACGCTTGACGGTAGAGTTTATGGACAAGTATCCGTCCGTGGACGATTTTTTCAAGGAAGTAGCATGCATCAAACGACCGAATCAGATTTCATTGGCTAGTCTAGTTCGACTTATTTGGGATCGGTTGAAAACTATGCCCGAATCGATTTCCCGTCACATGGTAAGCAGCTGCAAATAGACCGCTTATTTTGAACGTGGTGAAGTCTGTTTGCAGTCCTTAAAAATATACATTATTTACACTAAATTCACCTAAAAGAGATCTATATAATCAAATTACGTATTGATGAATTAGTAGAAATATTGCTAGACTTGGCACAATTAACCGATATTTTTTAACATTTTTTAATTGACAAGTATGCTAATCTTCAATTTTCTCGAGACAACAGAAAATGGATTTGCTCCACTTTTTAAATAGACGGTCCAAATATCTGCTACCTTATTTATTAGAGTAGATTACTGTTGTTATTACTACTATGTTATTATTATTATTACTGTAATATTACTATTATTATTAATATACTATTATATACTATTATTAGTATATAATATAATATTATACTATTATTATGTACTATATAATATTATATTATTATATACTATATAATGTTATATTATTATATACTATATAATGTTATATTATTATAATATAATAATATACTATTATAATATACTATTAGTATATTTATATTACTACTATTATATATACTTATATATTGCTATTACTATTAATATGCCTATATTATAATTATTACTACTATACTATTATTATTATTATTAGATTGTCAGCAACTGTACATTATTCGTTTACCGTTCCGCGACACCGCGCGTTTAAACAGAAGTTAACGCGGACAGCAGGGAATATTGATTCAGAACGGATAAGGACTTTTCTCCTTCGATTTTTCGAAGCGAAGTTTCTATATTTTGCGAGTGTGTACCGTAGAATCACTCTGGTACAAGAAAGTTTCGCGTGCCGCGTGATCTCGGCAAAGAGCCCGTTCTTGTAGAGAGTGAAGACCCGGGACCGTTTAAAACAGGCGAGGGGGGAAAACTATTAATGAAAAGATTAATCCAGTGAAAGAAGTTTAAACTGACTTCGGTAAACTTGGTTTCGTACGGCGAAGTTGACATGGCTGAGGGAACGAAGTTACGCTAATTACTAAGCGCTTCGATGGCGCCGCGCCGGGGAAAATGAAGTCCCGAACTATTTCACCTAAGAAATTTTCTTTGTGACGCGCAACACGTGAACGGAATTCATAACTACCGCTAACTACGGGCAAACAACTTTCATTTTGCCCGCGCGTAATTTTCCTAACGCTAACTCGAACACATTTATCTACAGTTTGCATCTAACGCGATCGTTATTTTCATTATATTCAACCGTGCCATAAACCGTTCTTGTTCGTTAATTTCGTAACCATGACGATACGATATCTTCCCATGACCGTTAACCCTAGACGTTTATTAAGCAGAGAATTTTTACACGCGTTAATTGTTCGCGCTATTGTTCACAACGCTTTCGCAAACATTTATCTGGAACATAAAATAATTACGTTCATTATTTGCAATCGCAGTTGCGAGGAAGAGTTACGTTCGTTCTATTTTGTATTGAAAATATTACAATGACTTCGTTCTCTCGACGGAACAAAATTTTAACAAAATTATACGTTACGACTATTAATTTGAGAAATTACTTTCAATTTGATGAAGACATTCTCGGTGGAGAACATAAAAATAAATCGATACTTAAGAAAGCAATGTTCGAGGCTGAATATTCCCTGGGTCAACTTCGATACGATCGAGAATATTTTTTTAACCATTCGTTGACGATCGTTTCCTTTTATTAGCCTAAATTACGTATTCCCTTTGCGCGAGCATATTTCGCGGGATGAACATTCGACGTTTCGGAGGGAATAGAGCGACAGGAAAATTGAAAAGCAGGACAAACGCGGGTAAGATCTAAATTGGAAAGGAATAGGACAGCGAAGGGAAGAATAACAGAGTCTGAAACGATGGAACGAACGTCAGGAGGGGTAGTAGAAAGAGGGCGAAAGTGCGCGGGGAGCATGACGTGCACGCGATTCTGAAATCGTGCGTACGCCATCGAGAACGTAAAAATTTCTTTCTCGGCTGGAGGAAGCCCCCGAAACATAGCGGCACGTCAACAGGTGAAGAATAGAGAGGATGATGACGAGCCGCGGGATTACTTTACACGCAAAGTGTCCCGAAGTTCTCAAGCAGAGAGCAGCGTGAACTATTGCGAGAGCTGTACCGTTGCTGGCGAAGCGGTGCTCCATGCGATAAGTGCGATCGAGCGAGCGTTCGTTGACAGTGAATTAATTTCCGTCGCTGTCACAGAAAGGTACGTACTTGCACAGATTGTAGAATGTAACAAAGCGCGGCACGCTATTCGAACGAGAAATTTCTCTTTCCTCGCGGATCACTGTATTTGCCATTTGCGAATTTCAAGTGGCTACATGCACACGGTGTGAAACGGCGGAATTGCTTTTTGATTCAAGATGTTTCTAACGTTTATAAACCGGAAATTTTCCATCCGATTCATAATTGATTTCCCTCGAGTTCTCGAAAGTGTTTCGAGCTTCGTCGAAATCGAGAGACCGCGAGTTTTATGCATTTATTCATTTTTTTTCCTTCATTTTCTTATTTCATTTTATATAATATTTATTTTTTTATTTTATTTTATATGATATTTATTTTATCTATTCTATATTTTATACAATATTTATTTTATCTATTCTATATTTGATATAATATTTATTTTATTTATTATATATTTTATATAATATCTCTATTTTATTCATTATATATTTTATATAATATCTTCTTTTATTCGATTATTTTCCTATATTCATTTGTATCTGTTATTTACGTATCGTTAACAAATATATAATATTATATATAATATGTATATATATATTATGAATAATTATATACAATATGTATAATATTGCGTGGCATAGCTACGAGCTTATAATTTATGAATTTATGACGGAAATTAGCGAAACGTAACACAGTCGAGACATTGAATATTTAAAACAGCTGTCATATTCTTTGTCCGATAAAAATTGACGAAATGTTAAACGGATTTCATTTAATTCCCGGTATTTGCAACTATTCGAGAATATTTCGATCATATTTTCAATAACAGAAATTGCGGTAAAAAACGTTTGCTTACGACGCGTCTGTTAAAGGTTCATTACTGACAAAAAAGGCGTCATAAAAATGATTTCTTCATTATTTCTCACGAATCCTTTATTCATTCCTTTTCGAAACGTTGAGCCTGGAAAAAATTTCTTCAAAATCGGCAATTTCTTCACATTTCTTCACAATCGTACTAATTTCCTACAAACAATCATTTTACATTTTCAAATTCTTGCGAACACGTTCGAGTCTTTCGTAGATAATTTTCCAAATAAAATGTCCTCGAATCCGATGGCCCCTTAAAACCGACACGGACGCGTCGGCATGCGATCGAACGGCTCTGTTTGCAACGTGCAAGAACCTTCGACGGCGTCCCAGGAGCAAACTGCGGGATCATGGGAACCGTTAAAAGCTCGTGAAACATTTTTCTATTACTGATAAAAATCGGCGGCGCTTTCCACGCAGAGATAAAATCCGGCAAGATATTTACGAGCGCACGCAATGGTCTGCGATGAGCAGATTGACGGAAGGCATAGAGGCAGACGTTGCAGCAGCTCTCGCGAGAATGCGGGAGTGCGGTCTGCGAGCAGGGGCCGCTGAGAAAGTTCAGGAGGAGGCGATCCGAGATCTGCGGGCGAGCTTGACGCGACAAGAGAAACGGTCCGACGCTTTGCAAGCTAAAAACTCGCAGCTGGAGGACGTGCTCGAAAATGGCAGGTTTCCCCGCTAGATATTCCTCTCGAGATCTGTCCATCGTTTCCGCGACCGTATCCCCAGTCTTTTCTCGCAGCTTCCGCGCCCCTCTGTCTTCATCGTCGCGGTTTCCCTTCAGAATCTTTTCCTTCCATTTCTACGTTCTTTGATTCCGCGCGCGAGACGACGGCGTAACGACCGAGGAGAAAGTGATTTCGAAACTTTTTTTCCGCCGAATTGTTCGTCTTTCGAGCACCTAACTTTACGAACGCGTTAAAGTGAGTTCGTTCCGCAGCCTTTTGTCGAAATTTCGTCGAGAAATGTTTTCGGGCCGGTTGGCTATGTTGCACCGTGTTCTAGATTGGATCGTTTTTCTATTTCCGTGAAAAAAAGCGTGGACAAATTTTGAAACGGAGCAACTCGTCCAAAATCGGGCGAAACGATTCGAATGTTCTTTGAAAATCGAATCGAACGACTCGAAATTTTTGTTATACGTCAGATCGACTAGTGAATAAAAACATATTTTAAAAAATTATGGTGGAATAACGAAACAAAAATATGGAAGAAATAGAATATCGAATAATGAACAGATATTAGGACTGAAATTTTTTTACCTTCAGTTTCGAATTTGGCAAACACGATGACATGAATTTTACTAAATTATCCAAAGTAATATGAAATAACATTATATAATATATTGTGTATGCAATAGTAATTTTATAACAATATATTACAAAATATATTGCTAATAACCCCCCGTGCAGGATTTCGTAGCTTAATAAATAAAAAAAGAATTTATCAAATGTCACCGGACAAATTGCACGAATAAAAGCGGACTTAAAAGTGAAAAAGGAAGAAACTTGTCTTCGCACCATATCTGTCTACGACACGCGTGACGCGCGCAAAATCGTTTCGATTCCGCGAACACTTTCGCGATGCATTCCCGTTTCCAGCACAAAAGGAACAAAATCACGACAGACCGGACGAAACATAGTGTCCCCTCCATTTACTATCTGTTACAGGAACGGACGTTCATAAATCGTTCTCCATCGATTACAAGTCGCATCTGCCAAACGGGTGGCCGACAGCGGCGGCGAGCCAGCGCGGGCAAAAATTTCTCAGCCGTGTTCGCCGCGCGTTGTTTAACCGCTATCATTCCCACATGTAGCGCGTTCCGCTCGGGGTGACGTTATGTATCAGTTTGCTTAACCCAAAATTTCATGCCCACCCTCTCTGACCGGGACCCAGGGGTATTTGGAATTTGATTGACGCTGGAAGACTCGTCGCTGACCGCTGCGATTCAATTTGTTAATCTTTTAGGTACGGCTGAATTCTGCGCGAGGCTATTTCTCTGGACGCGGCAGAGTCTGATATGTACTGTACAGAGTCTGATACTGTATATTCTGTCTGTATATACAGGGCGTCCCAAAAATGTCTCGCAATCCGAAAGTGGCGGGTTCCTCGGGCCATTCGAAGCAACTTTTTCCTTTAGAAAAATGTTCTCCGAAGCACCGTTAACGAGTTATTAACGGAAAACAGTGACCAATGAGAGGCGAGCTCAGCTGGCGCGAGGCGATCGAGCCAACGAGCGGAACTGGGCTTCGTGCGCTGGTTGGCCGAGCCGCCTCGCGCCAGCCGTATTTGAGTCTTATTGGTCACTGTTTTTCGTTAATAACTTGTTAACGGTGCCTCGGAGAACATTTTTGTAAAGGAAGAAGTTGCTTCAAATGTTCCGAGGAACCCGCCATTTCCGGATTGCGAGACATTTTTGGGACACCCCGTAGACTGTTGCAAATCGATGTGAAGACAAAAGAAGTGTGGAACAATGCATATGAAGACGATTATTTGGTTCAAACGATGAGCCACTATAGTGGCGCGTTGTCCAGAGAGATGATATCCGCGAAAGCCACTATAGTGGCGTGTCGTTCTGAAAGATGACATCCGCGAAAGCCACTATAGTGGCGCGTCGTGTCTAAAAGGTTAAGGCTGGGGATCGGGGGGACAATTGCTCGGAATTGGTCGTCTCTAGACGGCGAATCTTAACGCAAAATTAACGCGCAAGATACGCAGAAATTTGTGCGAGAATATTGCTGAAATATGTGCAAAAATATATGCAAAAATATATGCGAAAATATGTGCAAAATAATGAAACCAATTATACGGTATATGCGTATCTCGTTCCATTGTTTGTTGTGAATAGAATTACAATATGTCACCTTGATTTTCTCCGTATTTAATTGAACGATAAGTTGAAGACTTAATAAGATCCATTTCTGTGTCGAAAATGATGGTGACATGATTCAATTGGAAAATAGTTACTGCAACATTATTTAGAACGTGAACTATTCCTGCAACGATTCCAAATTTAGGAGCATCAATGGTTAATGCACTCCAATCACTTACCTGCAATCGATACTTCGAACATGGCACGTTGATATTTTGAGAAGCATTCACTTTGGAAATCTCGTTAACCCCTTGCACCACGATCTCTTTCACAGGTACAATGATTTGAGTACTTTTTCGTCTTTATTTTTCTGATGCAACGAGACAATTTTTATTTTTCCTCTGTGTTTTTAATATTCTTAGATTTTGATAACAGAATGACCAAATTTTCTCCATAAAATGTATTTAAAATCATCTCCAAAAATTATTATTATTTTGAATGGTTATTATATTGTTTTGATTTTATATTACTTTGAATTATTATTATATTATTTTGAACAACCAAATTCAAAATTTAATAAAATGTGCTCGCATGTACTTATCTCTATAAAATCAAATAAATCTGTTAAATGCAAGAAAGACGAAGAAAAAGGTAGTCGATCAAATTAAAATAAATCTTAACGTCATCGTATTTGGGACGAAATGGTGCTAATGAACGCGAATGTGAAAGAAAACGTACGGGTTAAATAAATCGATTCGACTAACGAAGTTCTCGAACAGGGAAACGCATTCGTCGTTTAATATGTTGTTTGACGCGTTCGAACGGTGCTGCGTCGAATTTCGAATTAAAGTGTTCCCTAAATTAATGAGTACTTTGCTCGGCGATTAGAGGTAATTCCCTGTAGAAAATTAAGCGCTTCGTTGTGTTCGAACGGGGGAAGTTATGCGATGGAGAAACGGGAAATCGAAAGTCGTGGAACGCAATGTCGCCAGACGTGTGTTTTCCCTTCCTTTAAAATTACAAGTATAATATCCGCGGAAGGAATTATACGGGACGGCTCGTGTATTGAATTACACGAAATGTTGATTTACAGTGAGGGAGGAGCTCGAGAAGGCGAACCAAGCTAAAGTTACCAAGGAGACCGAAAACGAACAATTAAAAAATAACGTGGAAGGTATTGGCCGGCTTGTGGCGACGTTGAGTAAGTAAAAATGAATCATGCGAACGTTTGGAGTTTCTAGATTATTTAATAAAACTTGAATCTGTCATCTTCCGGTCTGTTTATTATATATTATTATTATTATTATTATTATATATTATTATTATTATATATTATTATTATTATTACTATTATTATATATTATTATATTATTATTATTATTACTATTATTATATATTATTATTATATTATTATTATTATTACTATTATTATTATTATTATTATTATTATTATTATATTAAATATTATTTTTCGTTACCCAGTTTGCAGAAGTATGTTGGTTATATAATTATTGTCAGGGACTCCATAATTACTGTCACATTTACAAAGGATTATTGATACGTCTTTCGATAATTTTGTTTAATTAATCATATTTTAGGCAAGAAAGAATTTACATGTTCCTCATCATGTTATAATTATGTCGTAATTATCTTGTAATTATGTCGTACATTATAACTTGTCTCATGAAATTAAATCGTCCTGTTTAGCATATCGCGTGTCATCGCCGAATAAAAAATTCACGCCTCTAATGAATCTTCGTGTACAAGTTTGCTCTCCGCTCAATTTTTAATTTCGTTCGAGACCTACAGTTTCTGTTATGTTATGACATTTTTTGCGCCCGATAATAAATGCCAGCAGCAACAGCGGGGCGCGAGGAAAAACAGCCTTGTTCATGGAATTCCAGATTTTCCAGACTCGTCCAGTCGCAAAAACATGGCCCGTCGCTGAAAGTATTTCGCGTAAAATTTTTCAGCACACCGCCTTGGACTACGATATCATCGAATAAAATCTGTGTTCAGACTAAAAATTATCAGCGAGTTGTTTCGTAAAACGTGCCGACGATGCTTGTACCAGGAACATTGTAAAAACTATGTACACCGTTAAATTATCTTCAATCGTCCACGAAATTATTTCGAGCACCTAAGTTTAATATACATAATTCGGTCGCTGAAAGTTGCAGAGATAAGCTTTTAAATATTTCTGTAAATCTCTGCAAGTTCTGTTATGCAGAATGATCCATGATCTTTATATTATACAGAGCAAATGGTGAAAATTCATGCGATTCAATTAGACCTCTGATCTTTATGCGTTCACGATTTCTCAAAAATTTGCAAACATTTAAAAATCCAACGTTCCATGGAATTTCTGATTTTTCTTTATTTCGAAGACTGCTACTGTTAAAAATTGTATTTAATTTGATTCGGCTGGATTGTCTACAAACGTGGAAATAGCTAACACTTTGTTATATTTTTGATGACAAGTAGCAAACCGTCATACTTAGGATTAAAGTGAACGGTATGACGGGCCACACTCTCAGAATTACCTTATCTGCGAACGTTCGTTACAGCGACCGGGAATAACATTTTGCAAAGTCAGACCGGTACGTTGGCCGAGAGCAAATTGGAACTGGAGAAGACCGTGATCAGACTTCGAAAGGAAGCTATCGATACCCGCGATGCGTACCTCGACACAGAAAGACGTTTCCAAACACTCCTGGACGAGACGAGAGAGGAAAACAATTCAGTGAGTCGATCTAGCATTTGCGTGAAACATCCAGGCTACATGTTCTGATTTCTTGAAATTATTTATCGAATTACGAAATTTCATCGATGGTCTTCTCATTATTATACAAACATTTAGGAGCATGAACGATAATTGTTAACATAAAGATTTAATATAAAATAGTCCATTTTACGTATGTAACTAGATATAACGAACATTAATGCACTGTAAAGTTGCAAACAGTTTCTCCATGTTGCGTTTTATTTATTTCTTAATGTGAAAAGAATTATTTTCTATAATTAACTGATGTCTTTGTAAAAAGGGTTAGATACTAATTAGTTATTTATATTTTATTTATTTTATATATTATATTGTATTTATATATATTATATTTGTTGTATTTATATTTATATATTATATTTTATATTTATATTTTAGATACTGTAGAAGAGTCTACTAGGGTTAGATACTTATTTGACAATGTAGAGGTCGAACGAGACGGTCGTACAGTCGCCATGTTTGATTTTCGTTCAATCGATCAACGTGCAAAGTCCATTAAAGCTGCTCAACTTTCAATAATTTAATTTTTTTATGAAATAATATAATCCCTGAAAAATCTATGATACGATACAACTATAGCATGATATGAGCCGTTTATTTTGAAAGTGGCATAAGTCACTTTGTTTTTAAGTCGGTCATTTTGTTTTTAAGTCGATATATTTAAGGGTTTGCATTTTAACACGTTTACAAATATGGATGCTAACTTTCGAGAAGATCTACTTGTATTTGTTATCTCAGTATACTGATATTTTTCTCAATATAAATAATTTCGCATAAACATTAAAAGATCACCACTTTTCATTACGGTAAAGTGACTTACGCCACTTTCAAAATAAACGGCTCATATATAGAACAATCGTCACGGATTTTTCGAAAAGCCAAATCACTGGCGGTAATATCGAATAGTTCAGCTTCGTTAGAAAATTATGTGCGCATTAGCAATTGCAAATAAACGTATCGGTCGCAGCGGCGGCGAGAATTTTTCGGCCGATTTTGCGCCTTTATCGGGTTCGGACTCGTATTAGCCGAGAATCCAGGAAAATCGTCGAGAATTAATATTCCCCGGGCGCGCCATAATTTTGTTCCGGCAAATTGCTAAAATATCGGATTGCGCGGCGATCGTGGCGATCGTGATGCTTAAACAAATCAGGGTAAAAAACCGAAAGGAACGTTATCGAAAACGTTAACGACTCGCGCTTCCATGCGGCTGACTAACTTCGCCCCCCCGAAACCCGTCCCGCGCATTCGTTTTACCTGTTTGCACCACCTGGCCGATGATTAATTGATGGTATTAAATGGCTGCCCTGAACAGCGTGTTAACGATGCACGGACGATAGAAATTACCTGGTGTTTACGCTATCGCCGATATGCACGGCCGAGCGTAGGCCCGTGAATTAACTCTCTATGTGTTCGAATTAACTTATGCGAATCCAGGAGTGTTTACGACCGCACGCCGCAGGCAATTATCGCAAACGTTCTATCCCGAGGCGTGATAGCTATAAATAGCGGCTGCTTTCGTGCGTAAGACCAACTAAAAATTACCGCTTTTAATCATCATTCGGCCGTTGTTGTCGCGAGCCGTATCTCTCCGCTTTAAACAGGCGTCGAACGGCTTGCGTCGCTCGCATATCGCGACACTAATTTCTGACTGGTTTTCATAATTCATTTTCCCCGCGCGATATATATTCGAACAAACTGAATTTTCTTTTATATTTATATTTAATGCTTATTCGGCGAATTTAATAGCAGTTCAGACACTGCTTTATATTTCGCAGAACGTGAGCTGCTCTAATTTCAAGCGAGTGCTAAAGCAATCTGTTAATTTAATAATGTTTATATTTATTGTATCTAATACCGAGTCAATTTAAGATTAGATCAACATTGTACAATAGTAATAGCAATAATAGTAATTTTATTTGTCAAGGGGATAAGTCCTTTGTTAATTTGAATCTTTCTAAGCATGCAAGAGATTTAATACGGGACAAGAAGATTGAACACATTAATTAAACATAATTTTAGTTCAGTTTTACGTTGTTGATTGATTCGGATTTGGAATTATTAGCGAATAGAATAATATATTTCTTGCAATTTGATATGTATAAATGGGATGTTTTGGCAGGATTGAATTTAAAAGAAAAATTCGACTGTCTAATACATCAACATCGTACAATAATAATAGCAATAATAGTAATTTCATTTGTCAAGGGGATAAGTCCTTTGTTAATTTGAATCTTTCTAAGCATGCAAGAGATTTAATACGGGACAAGAAGATTGAACACATTAATTAAACATAATTTTAGTTCAGTTTCATGTTGTTGATTGATTCAGATTTGTAATTATTAATGAATACGATAATATTTCTTACAATTTGATATGTATAAATGGGACGTTTTGGCAGGATTGAATTTAAAAGAAAAATTCGACTGTCTAATACATCAACATCGTACAATAATAATAGCAATAATAGTAATTTTATTTGTCAAGGGGATAAGTCCTTTGTTAATTTGAATCTTTCTAAGCAGGCAAGAGATTTAATACGGGACAAGAAGATTGAACACATTAATTAAACATAATTTTAGTTCAGTTTCATGTTGTTGATTGATTCAGATTTGTAATTATTAATGAATACGATAATATTTCTTACAATTTGATATGTATAAATGGGACGTTTTGGCAGGAGTGAATTTAAAAGAAAAAATCGACTGTCTAATACATAAATCATTTAGATCTGACAGCGTGTCTCGTGATTAATATCTTTCAAAACTAACATGACAATGTAACAGACAATGAATTTCAAAAATATCTTTTCATCATACCTTGCAGATGAAAGACGAACACAGACGAGAAGTGGAGAAACTAGAGCAAGAGATCGAACTGCTGCGTGTCACGCTAGCGAATCAGCAAGATGACAAGAAATTAAAGAGCATGGACGAGAACAAGTTCGATAAAGGGATTCGGAAGGAGGCCATAGATCCTGTCGCAGACATGACGCAACAATTGAATACGAATCGCGAGAAGATCGAGCTGCTTACGCGACAAAATGAAAGATTGTCGAAGACGTTGCAACGGCTGAGAGACTATCGTTTCCCAGGGCAGACAACCGCGAATGAACAGAAAAAATAGCCAATGAAAAATCGTCATTACCGAAATTTTCTCTTCATTGAAATGTTGACGCGTTCGAATAGCATGCACGAGTTTTAATATTATTAACATATTTACATTAATTTTGTTCCATTAGATCACCGTGACTCGTTCTAACAACTGCGATAAGTGTAATTAGTATACTGCCGGAATTAACGTTATTACCAATTAATAAACTTATTTATTAAAGTTATTTATTAGAAGTCATTTATTAACCAACGAACGCGTGAAATTTCGTCGAAACAGATCCAGTCGTTAATGTCAATATCTAAATACCGGGATTTCATCTTTGATCGACGCAAAAATATGTCCGCTCCTTCTCGCACGTGATTGGTCGAATCACTGTTCCGGAACGGTCACCGAAGCGTGAAGCGTGACCGGGGATATATATACCCCAAATTTTGGCAAATGGATCATTCGACGCCTTGTATCTGCACCAGCAACATGGAGTACTTCAGGAAATTCCTTGATGCGATGGGATGGCTCGACCCTACCAAGGTGGATTTTATTTCCGAACTTCCGCCGGAGGTGTCGCAGCTGATCCTACGCATGTTGGATCCTCGGTCTCTGCTTTGCGCTGCTCGAGTGTCAGGTAAGTGGTTGAATGTCTGCAAGGATGATCCTATCCTGAGACGAACCGCGAGACACTACAAGCAGCGCATAATGCAGAGAAAGAGAGAACGTTCTGCTGCGGCTGCTGTTAAAGAACCGAGGGCGACGGTACGGAGGGCAGTTCCATTTCCTGCTCAGGTGAGAATGATTGCACCTCGTGTACCAGCTCGGCCAGCTTTGACAAATTCGACGCGTGCTCGAATGCGTGGCAGGTCCATTAGATTGTAGTGTTTCTTGTATTAATAAAATGTTTAACCTGACGTTTGCTTCTTCCAGCAAATAAATATTATTATTATTATTTAGTTAAATAAACATATATAACTTTTATTTTTTTATGTATCTTGACCAGTTTCTTTAATAGAAGCAATATTTTTTTTAGGTTTATCATAGGACCATTAATAATAAATTCTATCTTGTATAGTTGTATTTTGACCAGCTGCTTCTATAGTAGCAAATTTTTTTTTTAATTGGTTTCAATATGACGCAACTAAGAATAACTTAACAGAATAATACATCATATTTTACGATCTCTGCAGCCAATGCGAGTAAAGAACAACTATAGCAGATCTCTATTTATTTAACCTGACGTGCTGCTTCCAGCAAATAGATATTATTATTTAGTTAAGTAAGTGTATATAACTTTTAATTTTTCGACGATCTTGTAAACCAAGAGTAACATTTACAGCTACGATATGCTAGTTATTAATAAATTTCTGGGTAAATATATTGGACAAATTGAAATATAGTAAATTAATTTCTTTTTAACTTTGACCTGCTTCTTGTAGCAAATTCTTTAGTTATGTTAAGTATAAAAGGGGAGCTTGAATCACAAGTTATAATATACATTATTATTCCTGGAATGTAAAAATTGAATTTCTATTTATTTTTGTTTTATACGTACAAACGAGAATCTACATACAAATATAAACAAAGCGAATTAACATTTCATCGAAGTATTCTACTATATAGTGGCTACTTAAATAAAAAGAGTACTCTAGTCGAAAAATATGCATAATATTGTTCACTATTGTTCACTTTCTTCAATAAATAACTTGCCAGATGTTTCACTATTCCTGTTTCTCAACCTAAAAACTGACGAATAATAGATCCATCTAGATATTATAAATTAAATCTTGTTGAACGAGAAACACAGATGATTTTAAAAACCGTTTTATCAATGTTAAAACTAGTTACGCTGTTCAATACATGCATTTAGTATAAGTAACGTATGGTAATATATGCTGCCTTTTTCTTATTAACATGATATTTTTCAGAAGCAGCTTCCATGTCGCATCCGATCCTTACCGAGAATTCTGACAAGTTCCGTCCTTTTTATTATTCACAGAATAAATGCTACTGGAACGTCTTTCTTGTAGCCGATCTTCATGTCTCTCATTGCATATTCTGAATTTTTGAAACACTTCGGTGCGGTACCTTCACTTACATAATCAGATTGGAGTGCCGTGCAAATCCTCCGGGCTACCTCACTAGTTTTTGCTCCAAGGTTCAGCTCATAAAGTAAACCCCGCCTTATTTGTCATATGGCGGCTGACAATTTCTAGCGATATTTGCGCATTAGGTCATACGCCGAGACAGAATTCCGTCTAACAATTGTTATATTCAGCGTTGTTTCATAATTAAATATTTATTAACGTACAAATAATATTTAGCCTTGCGTCGCGTAGGAGAATTCAGCAAACATGTTGTTCAACGAACATTTTTAAACAACGTTCGCTTCTTAATTTCCTTGAATAGGTGACATTCGTTTAAGAGAAGTTTCAAGATTCGACCGTGAAATGTATTCCCGCGAGAATTTATAAACTTTTGGGATCGCGAGCGAAATCTAGAAAGCAGTACTTTGCAGTGGATCCGGTTAGGTTTCGAAGAAAATCTGAAATGACGTCGAAAGACCGTAAGTCTCGAATGGTGGCTCGGCGAAAAATGATTAGGTTTTAAGGGATTGCTTCAAATCGATTTTAAAATGCCTTCGCAGGGGAATTTGATTAACTTTTGAGGGCTTAAATTGAAACTGGATCGCTCTCCGGCAAAAGGGGATCCATTACTTCACAATCCATAATTCATCAACCGCAGCTTTTTGAATTTTGTAATTACTGATAATTAATCTTTCGCGAGGCTTATTTGAATAAATTCGATAGGCAAGCGTTTATTTGAATAAAATAGATGCGCGAAACTTTATTTAAATAAATTATGTACAATTCCATGCATAAATTAGTATCCGATATTTTATTATTATAATTGTATCTTTTGATGTAACAGCTCAAACCTGCAATGCCTTATAAAACCTTAACACATCTGTACGTATTACATCTTCTTCTACACCTCGTTACAATCCTTTCTTTTCATGCTACTTGCAGTCGGGAAATAGTTAGAAATATTTCATATAGCATAACAATTATTATTACTACAATTACGAACTCTAAGTGTAATAATACATATTATGCACAAACCTCATTCGTTCCTCAAAAAACGAAGTCTGCAACGTTGTTGTGGCGTCTGAAGTGTTTCCTATTTGAAGAAACGAGCTGTTGTTTGCGTAAGGCTTCCACAATGACGGTTCTTTCAAAAGGTTCGACGTTGGGACACTGTGCAGTAGAAGACATTGTTTTATTGTTTAGATAATATCTCGAACAGTCGTAGCAATTTTGCGTTGTCTAGTCTTGTAAATATTTTCCTCGCGAAACAAAATCCATACGAAGAAATATTTTATAATTTATAATTTTATATATATATTTATTTGATATTTATAATTCTATATTTTATATAAAGCCGAGAAATATTTTATAATTTATAATTTTATATATATATATATATATATATATATATATATATTTATTTATTTTATATTTATGATTCTATATTTTATAAAGCCAAGAAATATTTGATAATTTTAAAAACTGCACTTAGTATTTTGATAGATCATCAGTACCTCGTGATTACAAAGGACGTCCAGAAATCTACGATAAGATCGCTGATATTGCGAGCAGACGATGCCCGCTCGAAATCGTAATTTACATCTCCGTATGTCAAATTTCGTGGAAATAAATAGACAGGGTCGTCCGTACGACCAACAGACAATTTCTCATAATTCTCGGGATTGAATAATGTACTCGAAGTACCGCGATAGTTAAGCAGATACACATAAATTTTCTGTCCACAATGCTCTGTTACATATTTGATATAGTACGCTGAGGGGTACAGCACGATTACGTCTGCCATAAATTGTGAAATTCCGCGTAGCACCTATGAAAAAGAATTACGTCAGAGGAAGTTATTCGGTATAGCATTGGTTTTTGTTCTATCGTACGAAATACTTTTCTTTAAAAATCGTATAATATTCTTCGAATTTCCTTAAATAAGATGTAGAAATATTGAGGAATGAAGAAAAATCATTTTGACGAAAGAAACCATATAATTAACATGGAAATATGTGTATTGAATTATCGAAGCTTTCTTTAAATATCTTTTAATATCCTCCAAATTTCTTAGAATAAGTTCCAGTAATTTTGAACAATGAAAAATCATTTTGGGTAAATAAATCAAATGATCAATTCAAAAATATATCGAATCATCGAACCTCGCGAAAATGGTTCGAATAATACCTGAGCTTTATCTGTCGGCATTTGGACTCCCAAATAAAATTGTTTCGCCTCGATTGCTATACGCGTGGTATTCTTACTTCTCAGGAAATAAATGTTGTCCAATAGTTCAACCATTAAAGACAATGGATCGCGTGCGAAGAGATTATATGCAGTTTCGTTGTGATACAGATCTTGAACAATATGTCAAATTTTTTAATATATCAGAAATAATCTTTAACATACGTTGTAACATAAGAATCTTCAAGATCATAATTTTCATTCGATATATTGCAAATATATCAATTATATTAATCAATATTATATTAATATTAATTAATAATTAATAATTAATCAATATTATATTAATATTAACTAATAATTAAGAATTAATCAATATATATTAATTGATACTGTTATTCCGAATGAATCATGCTGAATGCACATTAGGTAAGGAAAATGTAATTTTCATAAAACAACATGTTCAAATATACTATAGTTATAGGACAGTAAAACAGTTCCAAGTGAACAGTGCCAACAATGGATTTAATTCACAGAATATTTCATTCGTCGACTTACTTTGCAAAATTGGAAAAGCTTCGTCCGAAACGAACCCCATCATAATCGAACTATTTTTCAGCTGACATCTGTCTACCAAAATCAGAGGGGATTCTGTCAAAAATGCTCCCCTAGATTTCGGCTCCACCACCGGGCCCCATTCTGCCTCCACGAGTTCTTGTACTCGTGTGAAAACCGACGAAGTCTTCATTAATTCGCGAGCAGTCAAACGTTTTAGACAGCTCACTAATAAATACGAATCGTTGGTTGGACAATCGTTCCTTGCGCCGAGCCTTTTCGCAGCGTCGAAATAGGAACTGCTGTAACGAAACGCCAACGACGGCATAGCGATTTCACTTTGCTCGATGTAATTATTGAACAAGTCTGTAAAACGAACAGATAATCCGTGTACTTTTTAATTAATTAATTGCTTAATCGCTGCGGACTTAAGTGTAAACTTAATGACTGTATAATTATTATATAGTATATTATTATTATATATTATATAGTATTTGGAATTCTCTTTTAATATCGTGTAGAAAAAATTCTTAGAAATTCGTAATTGTCGCAAGGATTAGTAGCATGTTTTTAATATACTCTTTATTAAACTGCGGAGCATACTGATTCGTGTGCAAATATTTAAAAATGTTCGTGTATGTTAATCAAAATTGGTACTTTTGGTTAAGTAGGTTTTTTTAAAAAATAATCAATCATAAAAATGTAATAATGTATGTATAATAATCTATAATAATATGATAACACAATAATATATGATGATGAAATAGTAATCTATTATAAATTCGTTGCTCCTTCATCGTATTCATGATTTACTGTTGTCGTACTTTTGCATATGTTCGCGGAGTATATTTTCATATTACACATATTATGTCAATATCAAACAAGGCATTGTCTGACGAAACAAATAATAGAAAAGAGCATACGTTTTGAACTGTTCGAAAGTGAGTGTAGATGAGCGCACGTGGCACCTACGTTTTGACCAACCAATGTTATTTCTTTCCGGTTGCCACCGAAGGCACGGATATTCCTCCACACCCATTTCAGTGCCAGTACTTGGTCCTTTAACCCGAAGTTACCAGAAGCTGCAGCATCTCCAGTACTAAGAAACCCGAAAGGGCCTAATCGGTAGTTCAGGGTGACAAGTAAAAGATCTTTGTCCAGCAAGTGATCTAGCCCGTAAAGATAGTGACTCGAATTGCCTGTTAGGTATCCGCCGCCGTGAATGAACACCAATACAGGTAAGTTGCTTCTCTTTACCTTTCAATGCACAAACGCCATACAATTAGTTCGTAAAATATCGAAAAACTTACGTTAATCGAAAAACTTAATGTCCTCGAATCGCACGACAACAATGCTAGGATTTTTTAGCGATGCGGTAAAAATTGTCTGCATCGTTTAATCGAAGCAAATAGATTGATTAAATAAATTACAATAAATTAAAATAAATTAATTTTGCTTCTCGATCATTTTGATAAATTGTGGACCATGGGATAAATATTTTTAATTCTTTAAATGTTCGCATTGTTCTGTCGTGCATTCGTTTATGTGGAAAGAAATGATTTTTAACAATTGTTGCTCGAATCAACATTCTCAATGATTAAATAAAAATTCTTATTCTCGATTTCTATGTTATGAATTTTCTGTTACGATTGTATTGTCGCGTATATTATCAAAAAAAAAAACGTGAAATGTAGTACTTATGTACCTTCGGGGTATAAATATTTAGTGTTAAACAATTTTCGTCTCCTACAATATTGTTCCCGTGAAATTGCAAGCACTGATGACCCTCTTCGTGAGCTTTTAAAGTTCCTCCCCATGCATTCTTTGGTACAGGATTACGAAACCTTTCAAAACGAAGCAGAAACAGAAGATCAATTGGGCTTATCTGAATTGTTTAAAAGCGGTTTCAAATTTATCTCTTCGAAATCGCAATTAGTTTAACCTGATGAACGAGCCTATAACGAACTATGGAAATGTACCGATACCAATTCATCGTTCATGCAATATGCAATATGATAATCGCTCCAATCTTTAAATACGAGGTCATCTTCGTTCTCATTGTTCTGTTAATTATGAAATTTCCGCGACGTCGAGAGCAACTACCTCAAATTCCGAAGCGGTGGTTCGGCATAAGGCACTCCAAGAAAAGCAAATATTTTCCGTCCGTTTCTCGTTCGCATTGTCGTCCCCATGATATAACCCTCGCCGATCCGAACTTTCGGCTGGTCCAGGAAGATCCAGAAGTTCACAACCGCGATTGTAACCACAGCGATAAGTATCAGCACCGTCACGTTAAAACATAATGCTCCCTCATCGGTCGAGGATCGATTTTTACGCGAGTTATCTCTACAAGATTTCAGATGAATGCACATAACGTTCGTCACGTTTCTCCAACTCGAAGTTGATCCACGCGTCCGAGCGTCACACGAATGTCCGAGGAGTCACGCTTCCCGTGTCCCGCGCATAATATCCGCGAGCCTTGAAGAATTATCACAATTCATATCACCGGCTGTCAAGAAACAGCCTGCCACGCAAATTGCGTTAACGGTGCATCTCATTACGACGAGAAGCTACGGCGCGGCTGCATTTTTGCTATTCAATGAGCGAAGCTCGCGACGATGCCGGGCTAGAACTGTGTACAGAATTCCTGAAATTTCATTAGGCGAAGTATAAGTTGCCTGTTAAAACAGGTGTTAACCGTTGAAAGTTCGCGACTTCATGTTCCCTAACTAGTTTAAATACTTCACTCGTCTTGGAACTTCGCGCCGCCGAGTTATACGCATTTCATTAAAATGATATCCAACTCGATAGCACCGTTATCCATTATGCAACAAACAAACTCTGTTGAGCGACGAACATTGAAATCGATCATGATAGAAACTTCATTATTGTTATCAGAACAGAAGCAGAGATGGTACGAGTGATCCTATCGCAGAATTTCTGCGACGTTAAAAGTTTAGTTTCGCGAGCTCCCGCGAGAGGCGCCAGTGAAACATCGTTGCTCGCCGATGATATTGTTCGCCGCCCTGAATTGCCCCAACTAACATTTCTGATCGTCCAAGAAATGAATACGTAAATTGATAAAATCACTTTTGAATCACCGAGGACGAATGCAATTACATTTGGAACTCTACGAAGTGTATAAAATATTCGCTGAAAAAAATAGAACGCAGGCGATGTTTAAAATATTTCGAAATATCCTGAAGTTCAATGCTGACATTTCTGTTTCGACAATAAATAATGTCAAGTATAAAGAAAAATAAAATCAAGTAAAATAGGATAAATTAAAAAGCGATGTGCCAAGGTCTCGCGAAACGATTCGACGCGGCACGTCGGAAGCGAAGTACCGTTTTTCTGACGTGGGTGCTATGGGAACGTAGAAAGCCTCGAAATGATCTTTTTTTTAACTTTTATTCTTGCATTTAAACAGTCAAAAATTCCACGCACGCGTACGCTTGGAAACCCGGCGACCGGTTGATTCTTATCGTCGAACCGCTAGAGATAGGCCGTGCACACGATACTTCGTTAATCCAAGGAAAATAGCGGCAGGTTATCGAACCAAAAGTCGACGCTGCACGAATATTTTGTTCCCACAGTCACCTTGGGGCTTCTACCATCGCCAATTTCGAGATACACTTCTGAATGGTTATTCTGCGGCTTCCACATATCGGGATCTTTCAGTTCGCCCGAAACCGGTGTGCTGCAATAGAAATGCGTTTGGTCATTGATGCTGCAATTACGTAGAGAGTTGTTCGATTTTTCTACGAATCTCTGCGACTCCAGGTACGATACGAAAGGTACCAACAATCCAGATTTGGATCATAGCGGCGCTTACGCCACTGTTACGCACCTGTTGTAAGCGAAAGAGACCCCCAAATCGATGTAGATATCGCTGATAAGTTCATCATTCTTCGACGGCTTTAAGTTGCTGTACTGGGGGCCTAGGATACTAGGTGGTATCGGGAATATGGAGAATAAGTCGGAACCTTGTCCGACGCCGGTTGCATGCAACGAGCCTTGGAAACTCTCCGTAGCCGTGATTGTTCCGCGATAGCTGTAACGGGAGACATACACACTATGAATCTTCCGCAAGTGTCTGAGGAAGTGAATTATCTGGACGTTGTAGCAGAAGTCCGACATAAGGTTGGTGTATCTTTCGATAACCTGAAATCAAAATAGACGAGCTAAGAGAATTCTGAATAATTAATTTATTATTGTGAAGAATTACGTTAACATCTGGAGAAGGTCATTTCGAGCAACATTTTCCTTAGCGAAAATGCGATCCGCGGCTTCGTTTACGAGTTATCAGCGAAAAACGCTGTCCAATGAGGGGCGAGCTCGGTTGGCGCGAGGCGCCGGCCCAGTTCCGCTGATTGGCTCGGCCGCTTAACGTCAGGCGAGCCCGACTCTCATTGGTCAGTGTTTTTCGTTAATAACTCGTAAACGAAGCCGCGGATCGCATTTTCGCTAAGGAAAAAGTTGCTTGAAATGACCTCAAGAATCATTCCTTTCCGGGTGTTAACATAATTATGGAACATCCTGTCGTATATCGATTGGATTAAAAACGTAGCCATAAATGTACACATTTTTATGTTTCGGATAGTTGAAACGTAAATTTCATCCTCGTCGCAATTTAGAAAGAAAGACAATAATAAAAATGACATATTATTTTTGTAATTCCATACGATTTTTAATTTGGCACTTCTTTGTATCATTGACTGAAAATACGGGTTTACATAAAATTCCGCGATTGACCGATTAATAAACTAAATAAACAGTTCATAGAACGTACGATATTATCAGCATTTTGTGTCGCACCAAAAAAAAAGAACTATAAAGCCCCGACCAAATTGTATTTGCTATTCCAGCTTCGTCTGAGAAGCGCGATGCCGCGTTTCGTAAAGCACCGACACTTTCTCGAATGTCTCGGGCGCGGATCTCACATAATCTTATTACATTGCGCATAGATGTACTTACAATTGCCTTCTCCTTCGGTAGCACGCTACCCAGATAGTAGTCCTTTGCTTTTATAGCTAATTCCCTGACATTCTTTCCGTTTAATGGTGGGTACTGCCGTAGAATCATTTCTATCACCTCCACTGGACGAGTTATACACAGTTCGTATAACTTTTCATTCTTCAGCAGATCTGAAAAATCGAACGTCTCGTGCGAATCGTTTCATAAATGTTACAATGAAACTGTACATCGAAACGATTATTTGAAGCACACCGTCGAGTCGCCGAGCAGGTAGATTACCAAAGAATAAATAAAGAAAATGAAATAATAAATTAACTTGTAATAAATAGTTGATAAAAGTCGCCGAACAGGTGGATCATCGAAGAAGAAGTAAATAAAATGAAATAATAAATTAACTTGTAATAAATAGTTGATAAAAGTCGTCGAGCAGGTAGATTACCAAAAAATAAATCAATAAAATGAAATAATAAATTAAGTTATCACAAATAGTTGATAAAAGTCGCCGAACAGGTGGATCATCAACAAATAAATAAATGAAATGAAATAATAAATTAAGTCGTAATAAATAACTGTTTTGAATGCTTAAAGAATAAAGACGGGAGATTTCGACTCTTCAATTTCTGAAACACAACTTAAATATTATCCTATTTTAATTGATTTAAATAAATTTAACGTAGCTTCGTAATCACAACCCTAAAGTGTCCAACGTAGTCGAAACAATATTATTAATGAGACCGAAATCGACGAGATCAAATATGAAGTCGAGCGTTCGATCATCAAGCGATAATATAATTTAGTAGATCATCGTGTCTTACTTTTGGTGAAGAACGTTCCTTCGTCCTTTACGTGTGAGACTATTATTGGGTGAATCGGCCTCCGGTGATGCTTTACTATATTCGCCGGTGTATCGTTAAGGAACGCGCCAGGACCATTCGGTTCCTTCGTAGGCCTCCATGTCGTGGCTGTCGCTATGTCGATTTCATTGAAAACTTCAAACGATTCTTTGATTAATACGTTCACGTCCACTTTTCGAAGGCAGGCGATCAACTCCTTGCTGTTCTTTAGTGGACACTTGAGACGTTTCCCAAGATGTTTGGGCTTCTCGTAGTAAGACTTATCGTCGGTGAATGCACGTGGACAAAAGGCAATTCCACTCAGACAGATGAGACGTTTGAACTCCTCTACGGACGGTCGAGTGTCTTAATTAATTTGTTTCGCTTACGAATAAAAAAGTTTGTTCTGATTACATATACAAATTTCAATCGTTTAGAAATAAAACTGAACTTGTCTGCGGACAACTGAATGTGCCAAGTAATTCACATTCCGACCTACAATTAACCCTTTGCACTCGTAGCTATTTTAACTGTAAATATAAAACCATTTTTCTAACTTATAATATTTCTATTACACGTGACAAAATGCATTTTATGCGCATGAAATTGACTCTTGGGACTCGCGCGATAATTGCATTCTTAGCAATCTTTTAAATCTAAACTTTGTTAATATAAAAATTATTTTAAAACGTGATATAACAAATTTTAGTGGTGCCTCAGAGTCATCACTCGAGTGCAAAGGGTTGAAGCAGAAATTATATATCCTAGAATGAGAATTTTCATGCCAATTTAATTTTCACGAATTATTTCACGGAAAGTGAAAAATATACGTAACGATAAATATAAGTGAAAAATATACGATATATATAATAATAAACGTGGAGCAGACACGCCATTAATTTTTCACAATGTTAATGTTTTCTTGAGTTTTCGAAACGTGCAAATGCCGAAAACGCATGACGAACCGTATTATAATAATTAGTAATCGAGAACGATCTCGCAATATTTGCGTGTAAAACAATCAATAAAAAATGGTATTGCTCTTTCCGTTAAGCGAGGCAGCTCGGTTGTGAAATTCGCTCATAAAAATCGTTTCGAAAGAACACCGAATAAAAAAGCGTCAGACTTTCTGCCAATAAAAGGTAAAAGTTTCGGGACAGCAAAGCAAAACGTTTGACGTCGCTGACGTTAGCTAGGCTGACGGGTTGCAACACGTGTGACGTCAAAGTGAACGAGCGAGTTAGCCTATCGCCGATGAATGGACATTTATTCGTCCTAACCCTTAGAACAATGCTATTCTGTAATTATTATTTCTTAATTACCACCATTACTATAAATGGAAGCTTGTTGAGAATTAAAATTGTGCAACTTGAATAAATATTTCAACAGACAGATGCGATTAAAAATTTCTCCAAATAACTTGTTGCGATGAAAATAAGAATTATGTGAGAGGAAGTCCGAATGAATCATGTTTTTTTTTGTAGCAGTTATTAAAATGAAAATACACTGACTAAATAATTTCCTCTGCAGCAGTCGTTCAAATCATGCAAAAGAAACATTTTTTAATCGAAAATAGGATGATTCTACTAAAAAGCTATGGGTATATGTGTCTGTCATATTTGAGTGAGATGGTTCTACTAAAGCGAGTGAGATGATTCTACTAAAAATCTATGGGTACATACTCTTTGTTTGGTACGAGATGGACTGCAAGTGAACAGATTCACCGCCGCTACCTTGTCCGAATATGGTTACATCGTTCCGGTCTCCGTGGAAATACACGATATTCTCTTGCACCCATTTCAGTGCCAACAATTGATCCTTCAAGCCAAAGTTTCCAGGCGCTGACTCATCCCCGGTGCTAAGAAAACCAAAAACGCCCAGCCGGTAGCTGATGCACACATACACGCTGTGTCTCTTGTGGAGCAACTTCTGCGGCCCGGACATGACCATACTACAATTCGAGCCGTGATCGGGTATGTACACCATGACGGGCAGCAATTTTTTCGAATCCTCCTGTGACAGATAAAATGGCGTCGCAGAGACTTTTAGGGGCAACTCTGAAATAATATGCTCGGAACACCGATCGCTTCTGCATTGACCGAAAAGTATAGATATTTGAAAAAAATCTGCTCTTGAAATTTTGCAGCCGAATACGCTGGAATACCGATTTACGGATTATTCGGTGAAACGTTAGTCGATCAATTTCGAACGAAGCGGATTCAATCGGTTAGAAATGGGCCGCGGATTTTTATGGAGAATATAAATTGTTCTGCAATAATTGCGGGACTTGGGGGATACGGAAATACGAGTTTGATATTTTAAGCACTTCGGCCAGTTGAAAATAGTGCGTGTAATTGATGCAATTGATGCAATCGATGCAATCGATGTAATTGATCGATTAACACCGTCGAATAATCGGTATATTTACCGATCGGTATATTTACATCGAGAATATTTACTTTTAACATTTTTTAACAATATCAAGACAATTCTCCTGTTGAAAGAGATCCGAATATTTCACTTTTTTCTTTTCGCCGACTTTTTCGAAGCCTCTATAAACTGTCTCAACATTCTGAAAGCTTGCAGTTGCATTTGCTCTTGCAGTTGCATTTGCTCTTGCAGTTGCATTTGCTCTTGCAGTTGCATTTGCTCTTGCAGTTGCATTTGCTCTTGCAGTTGCATTTGCTCTTGCAGTTGCATTTGCTCTTGCAGTTGCATTTGCTCTTGCAGTTGCATTTGCTCTTGCAGTTGCATTTGCTCTTGCAGTTGCATTTGCTCTTGCAGTTGCACTTGCTCTTGCAGTTGCATTTGCTCTTGCAGTTTGAATTTGCTCTTGCAGTTGCATTTGCTCTTGCAGTTTGAATTTGCTCTTGCAGTTGCATTTGCTCTTGCAGTTGCAGTTGCATTTGCTCTTGCAGTTGCATTTGCTCTTGCAGTTGCACTTGCTCTTGCAGTTGCATTTGCTCTTGCAGTTGCATTTGCTCTTGCAGTTGCATTTGCTCTTACAGTTGCAGGAACGTAACATAGGCGACAGGTTAACGATGCTCGTGATTGTGCACGATCGGCACGACATTTTTGAATCGTAAAATTGCTTCGTCGATACCTTCAGCTTGGAAACGTAAACGTTCACGTATAAGCAATCCTCGCTGCCAATTATGGCACCATTGATTATCTGCTTGCACTGGCAAGGCTCCTTGTCTGCATCGAACACACCTTTCCATGGTTTCTTCGGTATTGGATCCTGGAATCTTTAAATACATTCTTTGGCATCGAAACACGATCTGTCGATGCTTGTTTAAAACAAAAATAGAAATCATCTAAACGAAACAGTTAGCATTTCTCTCGTTGGTGTTTAATAATGAAAAGATCTACTAATTTTCAACTCATAGCCTTCACAATTTATGTGAATATGAGGTGGCACACACCTCAGCGGTCCAATCGGCGGTTCTGCATACGGTATTCCACAGAAAAATTTGACTTCCTCACCAGATTCTATTATAATTTCTCCTCCCGTTACACGACCCAACGTCGTGTTCACCAAGCAATCGGCGAGAATATTCGCGACGCTCAGCGCAATAACGAATAAGAAGATGAATACTTTCATTATGAATATGTCCGATCTACGGTGGACAATAGCGAAACTCTATGCTGCACGAAGTGCGTAGGCACACTTTCGGTCCGATTTACTTATACTTAGACATAACCTTGTGACGATATATGTTACATAAAGCGAGAATGTTTTTCATTATCGTTTTGTGAACAAAATAACCCACCATTTGGAAGAGTTTAGATAACGAGACTGACGATGGAAAATTCGTGCATACAATAAGCAACGTCAGCTCGTGTCTCTCCCGGTACCTCTGCCAAGGATAGATGCTAAAACAAGGTTCTTAATAATTGCGCTATATGATTTCAATAGGCAATAAATTTGGAATCGTTGGACAACGGTCACTTATGCAAACTAAGAAGCTACGAAGTAACTTGTAAGTTAGATATATATGTATCTTGTCATTTAAAACAATGTGACGATCTTTCTTTCGCCTAATTATAGCATAGTTTGTTACTTCACCAGCACGTTTTTCATATGAATCCATAAAATCCACGGTCCGATGAGCGGACAATACTCTTCCTAATTGGCCTTAATAAAAAAAAATCGAGTTGTGACAAACGATGAGGTGTAGATTGTCGATTTTATGCACTATGGACACGAATGAGTAGATGAAATTTGAGTCAGTCGAAGAATAATAAATAAATAAATCGGAAGAATAATAAATCCATCTAAATCTATTTTAATCTATTTTAAATCTACTTTAAATCTATTTTATCAATGTTGAAACTATAGTTGCACGGTTCATCACGCTCATTTAAAGTTTAAATAAACTTGTAGATAATCGTGAGCTGAATTTCGAATCTTTGAATTTGCATATATGGCAGTATTCTCTCTCTTTGAACTCTCCCAAAGAAATTGATACTTCAAGGAGATTCGATGCTTTTCTACTATTGAAAAAGGACACGCAGTACTCTACAGGGTGTCCCAAAAATGTCTCGCAATCCAAAAGTGGCGGGTTCCTTAGGTCATTTGAAGCAACTTTTTCCTTTACAAAAATGTTCTCCGAGGCACCGTTAACGAGTTATTAACGAAACACAGAGACCAATGAGAGGCGAGCTCAGCTGGCGCGAGGCGACCGAGCCAATGAGCGGAACTGGGCTTCGTGCGTTGGTTGACTGGGCCGCCTCGCATCAGCCGTACTCGATTCTTATTGGACACTGTTTTTCGTTGATAACTCGTTAACGGTGCCTCGGAGAAAATTTTTGTAAAGGAAGAAATTGCTTTAAATGATCTGAGGCTTCAAATGATTTATTCATAGCCAAAATAAATGGGTTACTTTGCGAAAAAGTACAGAGAAGCATTGGAGGTAATCTTCAAACTCTGATATCGTCAACCGGAACCGAGGCCGCCGTACGAACCCAATCTGATTCTCGATGTTGGCGTGATTGGACCGCTCTAACCTGCAAAGGTGGATTCGTTTTCTAAAGTTCGCAGGTATCACAGTTGATTCGGCGCAAGTTGGAATCCCGAATCTGTTTTGTCTGCGCTGTTCAAGTGTCGCGGGAGTGGCTGAACGCTCTTCCAAGCTCGATACGCACCGCGAGGCATTGAGACAAGCGACGTGTTGAGACGAGAATGAGAGAACGTTTTCCAGGACGTGCTGATGCTGAACCAAGATTGTCAGTTCGGAGGGAGCTATCGAATCCGGCGCAGGTGCAAAAAACTGCAGCCCGTGTGAAGTTCGGAGCTGACGCTGTTCTTCGGAAAGCTTCCCAGAATCTTCGCGAACTACAGCGCGAGTATGGTACGTTCAACATTTTCCAGGTGTGGTAAATGTATTAGGGACGTAACGTGTTAATCAATTCGATCGTGACGCGCTTCTCGCGGCAAATTTATCCGATGTAATAACAGAGTGTCATTATAACTAATTCGATGTTATTAGTGGAGCTTGCTTGACAATCTTTGTAATCGAGATTAACAAATAACATGATAATCCGACGATCAGAAAACGACTGTAAAAATGATATTTATGGACATTTTATGCGACGGCCAACGTCTTAATTAAGCCAGCTAAGTAATTGCATAAATTATTGAGAGCTATGAATAGGTGTTCGCAAATAATTCATAATAACTGTCAGCTACGAGTTTCGTCTATTACTGCAAAATAACATGAATTGGTTTAGAAATTCGTTGTTTTAGCGATGGTTATTATACGCATGGCACGGGATGGGTGTTTCGAAAGGGATTAGAAGGGATAGCCTGCTATGCATACCTTATAAACTCTGCGCACACTGACCAGTCCGCGGTAACTTAAAGCTTATAACTCCCTCGATCGAACTCTATTTAATTGCATCCGGTATTCGTAAGCCACTGCGAGAATGTTCCCTCGGATGACACCCTCGCTCGCGTCTTTCTGATACACCTAATCCTTAAGAAAGATATCGCTGTTCTCGAAAACTGTAAGATCACTATTTTTTTCAAACAATTTCCTCCTTCAATGCTTCAATGGAATCGTTCACATCCAAATGCTTGAAAACATATTAATGAATATTATTCAATATCATCTGGTATTTGATAAATTTAGTTAAATATTAAGATATAAAATATGCGTTGGAACGCGAAATTTGAGAAATATCAAGATTTTATTGCATACCGAAGATTCTAACGCTGTTTAAGAAATGGAGGCTGCGATCAGTGCTAAAAAAGACATCTTTACGAAAATCTCTGTTTTTCTCTTCAATTTCATCCGAATTAATTAATCTCAAGAACTGAAAAATTGCTCGAAAATAGAATAAAAGTATTATTCGTATTTATCAGGTGTTTCAGATCGTCACGAACAGAAGTGCAACGGTTGCATTATTATTGCACTGCAGTGCACTTGCAGTGCATCTATGACGAAAGAGTGTATCTGAAATATAGAATTACGAATATACAAGAAGAATTTGATAATATAGTCGTACTATTTTCAGTCTACGAAAACGATTAAAAGAAAGAACTTATTTCCATTCGATTTCCGTTTAATCGCCTTGGAAAATGTTTATTCTCCGCGAAGATCCGCAGTCCAATTATTAGCTGAATATTATTGTACGTTGGGAAGCTGGTTATTATTGCACGCGGGCAATTATTATATGCAGTCAGGCTGGGCTGTAGTATATGTCGGAAAGCTGGCTATTATCGCACGCAGGCAATTATTATACGTAGGCAAGCAGAATATTATTGCACGTCGGAAAGCTGGCTGTTATTAAACGTAGGCAAGAACTGCACTGTCTGGAAGTTATCGAAGCTGTCGCAGTACCTTGCGTCGATAAAACTTCAAACATTAGGCGACTGGTGTGCGATGATCACTCGTTGCCATCGTCGATGCAACTTTGTCCTACTTTGTCCTTGCCTTCGGTAGATATCCTCCCTCGGAGCATCGGCGAGCAACCCTGCATGACCAACCCTGAAGAACAATCGATCGCGAAAGGCCGGCGCAAGCGCCCCTGCGCGATGCATACGCCGCGCCCCTGCAAGGACAGGAGGACACTGGCAAATTTGACCAAAACAAACCAGTGAGAATGGATACTAAGTAATACTCGAGGCAGTCGTTCTTCCTCTCCCTTTAACTCCAATCACCGATAGGCAAGATGAGCCCCGGTCTCGGACATGACCCACTTCCTTCGTACAATATCACAGCACTAGGTAAATCCCAGGTGACACTTCTGTTCTCTGATACAACTGTGCGCGTCTGTGCATGTCTAATTCCGATGGATCACCGCGTTGCAGGTAACACGGCCTTGTGCCTCTGGCAGCAACCGCAACACATACTGTTCCAGCTGGCGAACTTTTGTTTCGCGCTGTCGTACGCGGCGCCGTCCTCGAGAAAGGGCATACTGTTTATGCACTCCGTCCTAATTATCGGTGAGCGTTTCCAATATCTGTCATCCCTACGATCGCCCAGGAACCAACGTACGTATCATCGTACGCCTATCTACGAAAATCGCTGGCAAAGAAATGCTGCGGCTCTTGAATCTCGACGACGATCCCGTCCGATTCGTCGAGTCGAACGATTCGAACGAATTAAGCGCAATTAAACGCGTTCGCTGGCAGCGTGACACACGCGCGACGATCACGATTTTGTAATTCCCGTGAAGAACGTCGAATGAATTTTCTGACGATAATTATTTCGGATTTTAACACGTAGAATGATAGTTCGAAAATTTGGAGAATTTAATCGACCACTTTTTAACACGTTTTTGAAGAGAGCGCGTTTGATACGATATCTGCGATAAGTATAATTGTGTATAGTGTTTATAAATATGAATATAATTGTTTCTAACGCGACGTATTCAGTACGATAAGTATAATAATTATGATTGTGTGCGTTTAGTGACTCTGGTAGCGAACGTGTCAAGTGACAAGAGAAATTGGTTAATCGTCGCCTAAAAGTGATTCAGCTAATGGGTTCGAAGCTGCGAAATTAGGCCGAATAGATCGATTTTTAGATTATAATAAAATTCGCGAATAAGTTGCGGCAACAATTCGGTTTCAGGCGAGGAAGAAGAATCGCGTTATCCGCGCAATTTGAATAGATTGAGGTTCGAACATGTACGACCGACTTATTTGCAGGATAAGACATTTTCTAAGCGATACATATTTCTCTGCTTGGAACAATTCGCAGATAATTTCATGCTCCGTTTACTGGTGCCGATACGTTTCAAGGCAAACATTAGTGGGACAGCCTTCTTCAAGCATTTCCGATTAAGGTTTATCTGTCGCTAAATGAATCTTACGTAAACAAATGCGGAAGCAACTTATTCTCGATACTCGGGCATCGATATGCCATCGATTGCTTCAAGTGATCTCTATGGGGTTATTATGTAATATTATATAATATTAATAATATACGTAATATAATAAAAATACATATAATATAATATGTATAGTATAATAATATTATATAATATTATATAATAATATCGAGGTTGCCTACGTACAATAATCAGACTGCGAATTTTCCACAGATTAAACAGAAATGAAATAAAAATCAATTCTTTCTTTCATTTTCATAGACTGAAAATAGTATGATTCTACCATCAAAGTTTTATATTTCACAGTTTTATATTTCAGCTGCACACTTTCGTCACAAATGCATCCCTATCGTTAATACAACCAAGGTTCTATTTGTGGAAGTTAGGCTATTTCCGTGTAAATCTGATCGTACCGATGCCAAGTCACGCGACTTCGATCATCTTACTTTTGTCTATATTCGGCCTACTGTAGGCTGCGATCCTAATCTAACGACGCGTTAATTGTACAGCGAAATGCCACGTGACTTCTTCGTGAGGAAAAATCGTGATTCCGATCATTCAGCGTTTGTAAAACGATGATCTTTTTTCAAGGGTTCATGCTGCTTTCTGGTTGGGCATGGCACGTGATATGCGCGCCGGACATATTCTCCTGGAACTTCAGCTTCCTGGTACTGAACATGGGACAGCTGGTTTACATCGTTTATCAAATGAGGCCGGTCAGGTTCGACCCGGAACTGGAGGAAGTGTATCACACGCTTTTCTATCCGTTTAAAGTACGTTGTCCAGAAATCTCCTCTTCGATTCTCTACGCGAGAGAAAAAGTTCATTGTTATTTACATTGTGACAAATTAACCCTTTAACTTGTACGCTAGAGTTAATTCGAACGCGCTAAACAAGCCAAACTCTGCACACTCGAGATAATTCGAGCGGCGTCGTATTTTATGCTGCTATAATTTTTCACACCCGAATATAATCGAGAATTGAAAATAACAATGTGAAAGCAAAGAAAAAAAATCGTTTTATTGATATTTATCATTTACATGGGATTGTAAGCTATATCACTTATTTGTTCAAGAATAAAATATAGCCTTTTTCCATGGAACAAAAGCGCAGTATATAAAAATTGATTTTCTTTGGTCGGTTTTAAAAAAAAAAAAAACTATGCGTTAAGGGGTTAATCTGCATTACGACAAACATGCCGTAATTTGCATCGCGGAATAGAAATCCATTGTATGCACATGCTGGGAACAAACTACAACGTTTGCGTGTTCGTTGAACACGCTTATTATTAGGCACTTTTATGCAAAATGAAAATTGTCTGCACTAATCGCAAGAAGCTGATATCGCGCAGATTTATTTCTTTTGATTTTACTTTTAACGAGTTGCAAAGAATGTGACAGCATCTTTAAATTCTTCTGAAGTATCTTTCGACTGTGAATTCGATTGTAAATTTTTTCATTAATTCTTATCGTAAGCGCACGAAGAGATCCGCAGTTTATTATCGAGTAGAACTCGTCTGAGGCATCTGACCATCGCTTGCCGTTTCTACTTGTTCTAAGCAGGCGCATACAAATACCATTTTAATAAATTATTCAGTTCAGATATTAGCAATTGAAGCTTCTATACAGCGAAGAACTTCTTCAACACGTCCATGCAAAGAGCTTTTTCAAGAACGTTTTCAAGAACGCTTTCAACAAGTCGAAGCAAAGAATTCAGATCGGAACGAAGCAAAGGATAAGATTCCGATTATTCCAAAATGTTAACACGCAGAAAAATGATTTTGACACGACAGAAACGTTTTGCTTGAAAATTTCAGGGACGGTACACACGTGTGACTCGACTTATTTCTCTGAAACGTATACATAGTTTGCGCTCCCTTTCTCGAGCGCAGTGACGCGTTACCGCTAATTTCTCTCTGTTTGCGTAACAGGTCTCGCGACTACAATTCAAAAGACTAGTATCTCCGGAATTTGCATCTATAATGTCGCTTCACGCTGGCGAGGCGTACGCCATGCAGAACCTAACTCGGACCGATAGACTGGGCTTGCTGTTGAGCGGCAAAGTGAACGTACTCAGCGATTCGAATTTCTTGCATCCTATACTGCCGTGCGAGTTTCTCGATTCCCCGGAGTTCGAGAGCTCCAGAGCATCCGTTGACGACAAATTTAAGGTAAGAACGACTTTCGACTTGCGTAACGCGGTATCTTTTTGTTTTTTTTACATCTAATTGCCGTTGAATAATCATGAAACGATTGCGAGTATGGTATCGTTCGCAATAACTCTTGCTCGGAAAGGAAAGTCTTCTCACCTATACGAGACGCACATAAATTTCTCAATCTGCATATTTAGATTAGTACTGTTTCGTATTCTGTTAGGGTGGCGAATGACAGCAGAATTTTTCATTCATTTAAGCAAGGGGTGGTCAATTTTCGAATCGCTACGGGCGACCTGATTTTTTAAATTATAGACGACGGCCTATTAACGTCGTATAAAAATAAGCGAAGATATAGTGCACAATAGAGAAGAATTAATTTAAACTACGGGAAGAAAAATCAGGCTCTTTTGTGACTGCTATTTTCTACCATGAATGCAGATCATTTTTATGTCGCATAATGATCCGCAGTCTATCGATGAAAGTCTTGGTCCAAAAATAAGACAAATTGTTACAGAGAAATGTTTGTAGTGATCGTTATTTTCGTTCGTTCTAGGTATCCATTGTTGCTGCGAGCTCGTGCAGATACTTATTTTGGCAAAGATCTGCGTTGGAGTACTTACTCGTTAAGGAAGCGTATCTTGCGACCGTGCTAACGACGTTGGTTGCTAGAGATATAGCTACGAAACTTTATGCCATGAATAACAAGGTAACTATTTCAGTACTTACGCGGTGTATTTTGGTACTAGACGATACTATTATTAGTTTTAGATAGTATTATATTATATATTATAGATGGTAGTAGAGTTTATTAATGATCCCTTACAGGGTTTCGTGATATATTCGTTTCTTATATATATATATATATATATATACTTTATATTCCTTTCTTCTTTGTAGTCATATTGTAATCTTTACCATCTGTAATATATAATATAATACTATCTATAATAATACTATAAATATTATACTACTACATATAGTAATATAATAATACTATACTACTAAATAGTATATTATAATAATATAATATAATAGATATAGTAATATAATACTATACTATTAAATACTATATTATAATAATATAATGTAATATATAATATTATACTCTATCTATAATATATATAGATATTATTATAATATAGATTGATAAATATTATTTATCACAGATAGTACAGATTATAATTAACTATAAATTAATTATAGCGATATTGAAGAGATACCTTTTCACACAAATGATCACAGTCGCATAAATAAATGAAGATCGCATTTTACAATATAATGGATGCACCCTTGCTTCACATTTTACACTTCTGCTATTAAATATTTCAAGAAATGAAGAGTATTTGTATTCGATGTAACTTGTAATGATATATTTGCTGCATCCAATTGTAATAACTAAACAAAAAAGTGTTAGCTACAAAATAATATTTTAGAAAGTTCCCTCGTAATTCTCTAACCATATAATTTTCATTAGGAATGGAACTGTTCGCTACGTCATTTTTAATTGAACACCTGATTAGATTGTTACAGACAAGGGATCCCATCTAGACATCAGACTACCAACTATTAGCGCAGGTTTAAGTATAAGCGGCGAGTACAGAAGTCCAAGAGCATCTAGACAAGCCTTAATCCGTAGGAAAGAGGCCTCTCTGTCTTCCGAAAATGGTACTGTACACTTTCATAGCGATCTAGTAAATAGACTGCGGATTTTCTGCAATTTATCACTAAAATGAGTAGACAGAATTTCAAACGGTAGGACGTTACCACTAGCGAATTGCCATTTGAAGCTACTTGAAAGTCACACAAGCATGATTTTACATTATTTTTATCTTACTGAAATTATTCGGAAAAGGATGAATTTTCTCTCCGGCTTTTGTTTACATTGACAAAGATAATTCTGATAACACTCTTTTAATCATATGTAAGTAATATATATACATATACTGCTGTGTCCACGAGTGTATAACATGCTCTGCCTGATATTGTACGATTTTCGTTCAAAATTTGTTCTGTATACAACAAAAAGAACTCATTACACAACGCTTGTTGTACAAGAAATATTTTAGTGAAAAAATTAAATAATTCACCCTGTATAGTTTATAAGTGTGCTTCGAAGAAAATTTGTCAAAATATCCAGTAACATCCTGAATCGTTTTATTCAATTCGTCTGTCCCAAGTGTCTCGATGCTACTTTAATTATTTTTTTTCAATTTAATCCAACATCGATCGAGATCGATCCGAATAATTAAGTACATTCCAAGGAGAAAGGTTCACCGACTGCGAATTACTTTTAGGATCCACGACCATGAAAGATCGGCCAGCAAACAATCTTTCGAAGAAAGGTGCACCGAACATGGAACCGCTGCCTGAAATGCCTTCCTGCGACGATCTAGCTTCGAGCGGCGTGGAAAGCTGGCTGGACTCATCGAGCAAGTATCACAGTTGCGAGATCGTCGACGAGGACTAGCAGGAGGCCTCCTTAACGCCGGACACCTTCTACGAAGGGGACAGTGACTAAGTGACGGCGTTAAGATTGTGTTTTTGCATATTGAAGATAAACTGTATTTTTTACACGAGAAACAGTTCGAATCGAATTACAAAGCGTCGATCAAAGATCGAAAATGTGTTCCATAAGTAAACGCGTCGCGAGACGTCTGACAATTCCATTACCTCAGTCGTGAATTAATGGAGGCGCAGTGATTTTCACTGGGACGAGGAACATCTCCTGTTGTTTATAATAATATATTGACGAGTGCGTCGATCGTAGGATTTTGGAAGTGTTTAAATCGTAATCTCCAAGGCAACAACACTAGCTAGTGTTTACACGTGGACGAGGTCGGAGAGGTTGCTGTTGTGTTTGCACGCTTTATTACACGAATCGACAGGGTGCTTCAGAATGAACAGGATTTGGGCAGATACGGTTTCGCATTCGTTTTAGGAATCTTTTGTATATTTTACGAACGTTCAACGATATTGTAGTTTATTAAATAGATGCTATTCATTAAATAGTTCCACGTTTATTTTATATTCATTAAACAGTTCTGCATTTATTATATATTCGTCAAATAATTCTACATTTATTTTATATTCATTAAACAGTTCTGCGTTTATTTTATATTCATTAAATTGTTCTATGTTTATTTTATATTCATTAAACAGTTCTGCGTTTATTTTCTATTCATTAAATTGTTCTACGTTTATTTTATATTCGTGAAATAATTATACATTTATTTTATACTCATTAAATAGTCCTACATATATTTTATATTCGAGAATTAATTCTGCATTTATTTTATATTCGCTAAATAGTTCTACATTTATTTTATACTCATTAAATAATTCTACATTTATTTTACATTCATTAAATAGTTCTACATTTATTTTATACTCATTAAATAATTCTACATTTACTTTATATTCATTAAATAATTCCACGTTCATTTTATATCCATTAAATAGTTTCACGTTCATTTCATATACATTCAATAATTTCGAATTTGCTTTACATTTATTAAATATTTTTACACTTATTTTTATGTTAGTCGGTTTTGATTCAACGAGTACATTTTAATGAATCAAACACGATCCTCCAGTATCGATCTTCTGTCAAACATTTTACAAAACACCGTGTTACAAATATCTTCTAATTGTAAGTCTCGAGAAATTTCTCTTTGCCTAGTTTTTTCTAGAGTTAAAGAAGATCACTTATTGTCGGAATGACTGAGATTTTTGTGCAAAGCGATTGGTATCGCGTAATATAATCGAACCGAAAATAAAATCGATGAATTCATACATTAAAAATAGAATATCTCCGGTGATTAAAAAAAAAAACAAAAAAAAACGCGTCCTCAGAATTAACGAACACTCGAATGTCAGCGATCGTTACGTTTCCGAACGTTGTAAAACACAGAAGTGCACACGCGAGTCGCTATTTTTTAAAGATTACCGTTTAAGCTGTTACCACTCTAAATTATGTGTTCACCGAAAACTGATCCTGCGATCATCATGATGGAAACTCTATGATAGGCGAATATTTTGAAGTACCCTGTAGAATAAAGAAAAAAAAAATATAGCTTTCTACGAAATTGACGAAAAATTATACCGTATCCGTATAATAAGGTTAAGGCTGTTCTCAGATAAAAGAGAGTAACGATTTTTCACACACTATACTCGATATTTTTAAACGATTGAACAGCAGGGTAGGCTTCTAGCGTAGAAATATCGTTGAATAAAATGGTCTATGTGGATATCCAAGTTCGAGAACGTGAGAACTGCGAAGATGATAAACACGTAGCATAGCGAAAAACGACGACGGTTTCTCAGGTCGACTTCATTTTTGTATATAAAGCTTTCTATTTTTTACGGTACATGGTAAAAGTCGCTTTTACATTCGAACAAATGGATCACATTCGTTGTTGCGGACAAAAGGATTACACGAGAGAAATATAAACGCGCGTGCATTGCGATTACGAACTTTGTTTGACATACTAATTCAGCCTGTGAACAAAAATGGACAATTTGGAAACAGGAGAATACGATTATTGCAGCCTTGCACCTAGTTTTTATAGTTGTTGGCAATCTGCAACCATAAAAATAAGCCGCAAGGCTCGAGTAATCGTATCGCCTCTTTCCAAATTGTCCATTTTTTTTTTTACAAGCTGAAGGAAAATTGGGGAAAATTTATTGTACTTCTTTACACTGCATTGAAATACGCTGAATTGATTTTAGGGTGTTCCAATTGCGTTTATCGATTTCTCGTTCGAATTTGCGAGGTTTATTCGGTACCACGAGATTTCTCTAAGTTATTAAGCCTACAGCACACATATCTTGTTTAACGCTGGATAAAATATCAGCGGAATAACGAACGAGAATTTTTATCCGAAGAAGTTGATTATTTGATACGTAATCATCAGACGGAAGTATGTTGTATCATTTAAGAAATATGCTAAATAGAGTAGAAACACGTATTCCATCTTAAAGCTTGGTACGTGCTTGAACGGAGAATTGTTCTGACACAGAATTTCGATTTCAATGGTAACCGAGGATCTCGTTAAGTACAACGTTTAAATTAACCGTGCGAATCGTTCAACTTTTGTCGGATCGAAGATCGTTGATTTGATTTAAAAAAACATCCACGGATTGAGAGTGTAATTCTTATGGTTAACAGTTCGTAAGTGCGTACTAAGATCAAACGGCGGTTTTATATTTATATTATTTACATCGTTTATATCGTTCAGTGGTAAATGAAAGTGAAACTGTTAATCTTACGCTTACGTTTTCAGCAATATTGTTACATTTTATAACGTTTTCTAAATCGATTGTAGAATGATCTTCCACGTTCTCCATTGGCATTGTACTTCGTCGAGTTGTGTAATATTTTTCTAAATGCGCGTTCGATGTAACGTAAATTCTCCCCAATTGACCCTCAGCTTGGAAACGAAAATGGACAATTTGGAAAGAGGAGATTCGATTATTCGTGTCTCGCGGCTCGTTTTTACAGTCGTTGAGAATCGATATAAAATAAAAACGAGACGCAACAATAATCGAATAATCGTACCTCCGGTTCCCAAATCGTCCATTTTCGTTTCCAAGCCGAGGGTCAATTGGGGAGAATTTACCGTAACCGAGTCGCAACCGTTTTCATTTTCACACAGCGAAGGGACTTTTAGAATACTGTAATAGCATAGCGTCGTTACAATGTTTCTAATTTCGTGTATTTTACAATTCTTCAGGACACCTTCAAGAATAGCGGAGTTCGTTGCGACAACTTTGTTATATTTACACAGTAGTAGCATCAATGGCAATATGAAAGTTCGATCAAATAGATTCGAGACGGTTCGTAGCGTTTAAATGCGTGTTTTGTACAAATTTTAAGAACTGATTAATTGTTAATAAAAACACATTTGAAGGAACGAAATTTTATACTTGGAAGCGTCCGTTGTTTCTTTGTCTAATTTCTATTATTACACCTGTCGTAAAAAAATTAAATTATGATTTAGCGTAGTGGAAATGTTTCTCCTAAATGCTGCCGAGAAATTCCGAAGTTACTTTCATATTCTTTGATTTCTAATTTACAATTGCAACTATGACAAGTGCATGAAAGTTTGTCCACAGAATCGAACAGAAGGTGCTGTTGTTCAATGTATTATGCAAACGCAGTTTCCTCTGGAATCTGTTTGCAATGCTGGATTCATTATTAAATAATATACAAGTTTGCCACGTGTGTAAAATTCTTCCGACTCCAATGGTTCCTGAAAAAAATCGACGTGTTCTTAATCACAGAAAGGATTGCCAGACTGTCATTTGACTGTTCCGAATAAAATATGTATCGATCAATTATTTAAAGTGACAATTGAATTTCATTGTCATCCTTTCTTTAGCAGCATTCGTTTAAATGAATTACTATTATTCATCTATTTTAAACAATTGCAAGAATTTCTTCCAAACCTGATATTCGTCAAGAATTCTAACTCTGAATTCATGCTTGGAAACTGTCTTCAGGATAAACGAAAACTCGAATCACCGACGATTGCATTATCTTCAGGAATTGTTCGCTTCGTCGAATCACTGTAAATTGAAAGGTGCACGTCGCCCGAGAACACGTCACTGTCTCTGAGGTGAGTCATGTGTGACACAAGTGTCTGTGATTTCCTCCCACGTTAATTTCCTGATCTCCGTTATGAATTGCCTGTTATTGCACACCGGAAAACTTTAAGACCGTCTCGACGATTTCGCATAATTTCCTTTTCGGCACAGCGACGATGTTAAACCAACGCGTAACGTAGTTTCACGCTGCTCATTGGAATAGCTGTTAAAATATGAACGAACGAAATCTTCGCGCATCGACCAACGCACAAAATAATAGAAATAAAACGATAGCACGAAGGAGTTCCTAATTTTGTATCCCAATTCTTGCAAGTCCTTATTTCAGATCTCGAACTCTGTTGAACCGTGAAATAGTAATTCGAAAGACAGTATTCGCGTAATTTCCCGGCGACGGATAATGGTATAATAACGATTATGAAGCACGATTCCAGTAACGCGCACCAAACTCGAAACTGTACGTATGAATAATTTACGGCTGCTCCATTTGAATGCTATAGAACTTGGCTATGACCTCACCCGAAACAACTGCGACCCTCTCTAATATATCTTTGTGTCAGTGGACCTTACCAGGTGCGATGCCGAGTTACTTGGAATTCTGGCGGACGATAAAGCTTTCTCTGCGCTGGATTTAAGGAGCGTCTCCGTTTCAGGTCGTTCAGTTTTTTTTCGAATGCAGAGCGGAAGTGATTTCTCGAAATATCTTCGTCGATCTTGTTGAGAGGGTTGTTTGAAATGAAAGGGTGCAGAATGAGACACGCGTAAATAACTATATTTAAGAAAGAAGTGAAGGAGACACTTCTGAACAAGCGCACAGTATGAGAGTACGGAAGATGCATGTTTTTATACCTGTGTACTCTTAGGCACATGGAAACCCTGCATTTCAGGATGTGGAGGCTTTCCAAGACTCAAGAAATCACTTCTTGCTTCAACAGGTCTAAACGACGACGAATTCGAAGATATCGTCGCGAAATTTTATTTCACGGTTCTTGCCGTTTGCTCGAAGTAAAAATTAGTCTGCACCAATTGCAAGAGATTTCGCGAGCAAAAATGATTTGATCAAATGCAAAAACAGCGAATTCCAATGTTTCACGGAATCCGACGATGCTGTTTCATTACCTCGAGCGTATGAAAATTATTAAGATGTGATGCAGACAACTTTTATTACGCATACGAATGTGCGAATACATAAAATCCGACGGCGATCAATATTTGTTTCTTCTCTGAGTGAAACATTGCTGTTTATGTATTTATGTGTTTTCAGAACGTGATCTTTAAGATGCTATCCCTCTGGATATTTCAATTTTTCTACGAATCTGAAGGAAACTGAGGTTTCAATTAATTTATCAGAAACACGATATTTATGCTTCGGGTACAAATGAACCCGAGCCTCGTCGTCGCAGAGCTAATTGTGAACGTGTTAAATATGATTAATTTTCTAGAGAATAACACGCGTTGAATTTGTTAATGCTTTCGCAAAAGTATCATTATCTTTTTAACAGCGAACTAGTAGGCTCGAACAACCAGTTGATTACATAACCGCAACAAATTATTTTTTGCCATAAAAATTATCTTTTTGAGGCATCACGTTTCCGGGAAACTGCGAAGTTCGTGAATTCTTTCCTAAATGATAATACGTGCTCAGCTATAAATGCGAGCGTAAAATGATCGGGAAGAACAACACAGTCGTTATTTGATCCGCGAGCAAGTACGAGCTCCTCACTCTCGATCGCAGAACGACTTCTGTATTATACGTAAACGGTGAGTCGTCAGGCATTCCTTAAATTATAGTAATTACGATAATAATGTTCATTTCACGTTTCTTAATGTCCAATTCATTTAGATAATTGGACGGATAATTAAGTAACTGTGAAAAGTTAAATAATTATGAAGAATTAAGTAATTGTGATGAATCAAGTGATTATGAAAAATTAAGTAATTATGAAGAATTATATTGTAATACATCAATTTCTTTGTCCATGAACACATAGTACATCGTCATTATAATACAATTACAATAATAACGTAGTAATAATGTAATTATAATACAATTTGAATCACTTCCTTTCGAATTGATCATTATTATTTCAGCATAGAATTAATTTCAGCTATCTAAATTAATGAGTGAAAGACGAAATCGAATCGAACGTTGTAAATAATTAATGCAAGGGAAATTGTTATAAATACTATTAATAAAATACTATTAATACTATTAAATCAAAAATAATATTAATCTATACTATTAATAATTAATACTATTAATCAAATAACTATTAAAAAATATAATTTGTTATAATATTTTATTATTTATATTATTTATATAATTTATTATCTGCAAAATAAATTGTAAAAAAGCTCGCAACGTTTCAGTGAACGGTGTCGGAAAGAAATCGATATTGTTAAAGCGAAATCGAACGAACTAATTAAATTTCCGTCATCGATTTTAATGACGAACGTGTACACAATAGGATACATTGTTTCTACATATGTTAACAACACATTTAGCTTTTTAAACTGTCGATAGATTAGAGCCTCGACATCATAAAAACATTGATAAAGATAATGTGGCACGACTGGTTTCTACTTTTATTTCAATATTCCTGGCAAATTGACAGAGCCGACAACACGTGATACCGGCTGGCCGGTGCACGTAAGTTCAAGTGAACAGCTGATTAATGCAAAGTGCCTGCACGAGCGTGTCTGTGCATTATGTTACCAATTAGCGAATTCATTGACCGCCGCGTCACCGAGTATGCCAGTGGCATGATTCATTGTGCACAATTAAAGCTTAATATTTTTGACGATTTCGGTGTATTCAGTGAACAAACTGTGATCCGCGAGTACAGGAAAGTTGAAGAAGCTGCTCCAATCAAAATCTCATTGTTCCAGTTTCTATTTCATCGATTAGGTTCGCGAGATCTCGTAAAAATGACGGGCTCCGAATTTTTTAATTTACGATCATTCGGATCGTAAACGTAATTTTACGAAGAATCAATCCCGCTTTGTTTCGTCGAGTATATATTGCGATGAAAATCACTAAAAATCTGCGTAAACTCGACGATCAATGAACTGTTTCAATTTCGTTCCATATTTTGAAGTATCAATGCGTTGAAACACGAAAGTGAGTGCATACACGCGGTGAGTGAATATTTTTTAACCGAAGTGCCGACTAAAAGTAAAACTATAATTCTCCTGCTCCTTAAATTCACCAAACTCCAAATCCATGAAATTATAATAACCTCGCGTATAACAACGCAGACTTTATTATTCCCTAATAACAATTTCGTTAATTACTTTCCACGTGTTTATATCCTTTCGAAATATTCGCGTCTTTAGCATAATTTAAATCAACCAGACAAAAGTGACAAATTTTCTACAACCATAACTTAGTATTAATAAAATTCGTATCTTATCTTATCAGTCTATTATCTCGCACGATGCGAATCTGAAATCGCCGGACGAAATTTCCTCGAATCTGACCAGTGCACGTGTTAGTTTCAATGACTACAGAAATGATCACTCGAATCGATAGAAGCTATCGATGACAGCGTCGCGTGAATTCTACGAAAGTGAAAATTCATGCAAAATCTCATGGTGTTAGTATTAGTTCCATTGACAAATAATCGCGTGATAAATCCATTAATTGCGGATTTTGTGCATTTGTGACAAAGATCAGTTGATCGAGATAAAAAAACATATAGCATTCATGGCATTTACAATTACTAGCAAACTATTTTCAGCTTATCAAAGTTGTCACGAAATGAGGTAAATATCTACGTATTTTGCATAAAAATCCGCGGTCTAAATATGACAATTCGTCGTGCACGTGACAAATGGGATTCGCGTGTTTCGTTAATCGATGCGCATAGGTGAATTTCACAGAGTGTGAAAGTAGTGGTGACAGCGTGATTATCAGCATGACGAATAAGTCCCGTTAAAATCGAGTCGGCAAGATTCGGCGGCTATGAAAATTGTCAGTGAAAATTGTGCGGTTACGTGGCTCGTGAGAAATCCGAACGAAGCGTTGTGTGCGAACGTCGTCCCGTTGGCCAGGCATCGAATTGATCGTTTCCATTGCGATAGCTCCGGTCGTTGCTAAAGAGGTTAGATCGTTGTCTTCGGAAGTAGCCTGCAAATAAAGGAATCGCGAAGGCCGGCGCGATGGAGCGATCGAGAAACGGCATGAATTTGCGGTGAACGATAATTCCGCGCTCGTTCGCGCGGCGCGAAAGTTCTGCGTATTCTTTCGCGTTTATCGGAACGTCATCTCTCGACGCTTTCGCTTCGACGGACGTGCACGTACCAACTTGGGCTTCGTCAATAGTTTCGCTAATGCAGCTGACGTAACCGTTCCATTTTAATTTTCCTTGAATATTCATCGTTCGCCACTGTTGTTCACGGATGTTTGACAACCGACTTGCCGAAATGACGCGATTGCGTGCTGGAATGCGTGGACAAAAAAACGTGATATATCGCAGTCTGGTGTGTGTGGAAAAATTCAATTTCGGTATCAAGGAGCGCGTGATAAATGCGTCACATATTTCGCCGTTTTTTTTCGTTTTATTAGTCGAGATAAATAATCACGCGCCGAAAGAAACGTAACAGATTCGCAACGCTGTTTTGCGTATTTAAATATGCGGTTCCGCGTAGAAATTCTGGAAAACGCGTCCGAACGGAATGAGTTGAATCGTGTTTAACGATCATTTTCGTATTTCGCAATATTTATACAACTGTTACGGCAAGTTTTTCTACGTTGAGCGAGAGATAACGTCGCGTTCATTCGACTATAATACGCATTTTCTCTGTATCCTCGCAAATTGCCGTTTCAAATGCGAGAGTGCTGCAGCATAAATCTGAAATTGCTAAATCTCACAAAACATCCGTGACCCAATAAATTTATTCCGGACTGCTGTACAATTAAATTTATGCGAACAGACTGCGGCTGTTAACCGTTTATAGGCTGATAAACCAGGGCCGTCTAATCCGTCTAATTGGTGCTCGCCAAATCTGCTCGGGTTCTTCGCAGATATTTCAAATCGACGTAGAGCTAATTTTTTTACATCGTTTATAATTTATAACTTCTGACGGAGTTTTCTGTTTTCTTTTTTGTTGTTGCCTTTCCGTCTCGGGATTCTTAGGATTCGAAAGAGAACGGACGGCAAATCTCTTCCGCATGGATTTCCGTCTTCAAACACTACGTTATGCCGTTTTATAATTGATATTGTGCCTGCCGCTGTCAGATAATTATCGCGAATTACATAGAAACCGACAGCCACTCCTCGCAATGTCGTGCACCAAGAATCTATTGTTTGAACGTTCATTGTTATGTACCGTAGACCGGAATTCAATGCGCGAATTACTCGGCATCTTAAATCTCGTTTTGAATCCGAGCATTGCGTATAAGAAAGACGCTGCTTTCGCGAAATTAATCAATTCGGTCGAATTTCAATTAATTATTCGACGTGATATAAGGATCTAGCCGAGTCATTTTTAATTAGCAAATACATAAACTGTGAAATCGTCTTATTCTTTATCATTTCGGTAAAATTTCAGATTAGAATAGTGTTGTATTAGTCAATGAATTAATTCTTTTCTTATAAATATTTCCTTCAGTCATCTTCCAAGAAAGTGTTCAACATTCGATCCAGTTAAAAAATGTTCGATCAAAAATGTACGATCGAGTTAAAGAATATTCGATCAAGTTGTCAATAGTCAAGTTGTCAATCATTCGATCAAGTCAATCGAATGAAGAAACATCCAATTTCGAATCAATCGAAACTCGCAAATTAACCAGATCTTATTCTATTCATGTTTCCTGTTTGCTCTCGAAAATCGCCATTCCATTATATCGTTAAATACTTCGAATTTGTACAATCAGAGCGGAAAAGCGACACGGTTCAAGGCCTTTGACGGCCGCCGTCGATGCACAGCGAGCACCGCGGGTTTCTCATCTCCTTAAATGCCGCCTTTTGTAAGAGCACACGTACACGCTATAGGATATTTTGCAGTGTGCGTGCGTAACTCCGCGCTATCAAACTGCCTGCGAAACCTTTAGCAAATCGCGTCTACCGAGTACGACTGTTTGAAACGCTCTTTTACAGCTCTCGTTAAACTTTGCCACCTGCAGGCGTCGCAAGTTGATCGAGAATTTTCGATTTCGAACAAGAAAAAAAAAGACAAACATCTAGCACGATATCTTTTCGAAAAATGCTCATACCGCCCGCGGGTGCAATTCATCTTCCGAAACCATGATCATCAATTTTCGTACGCCCTGCACGCGTGTCACCTTGAATGGACTACGCTGATAGCCACCTCCGTTCGATTTTTATGACCCGTTATACTAAACAACCATCGCACATGGATGTCACGACTTTCAATCTAGGATAGAATATCCCCTTTTATATGCTTAGGTTCTTATTTTGCGAACAGCGTCACGGTTCGAGCCGCATAGAATTGTCAGTGTCAAACGAGGAGGTTCATAAATCATTTGTATATGCAATATTATTATACTTATTGTGTAATATTAATATATCATTATTATAGTATTATAATAATGTAATATTAATATATCATTATTATAGTATTATAATAATGTAATATTAATATATTATTATAGTATTATATTAATGTAATATTAATATATAATATTATAGTATTATATTAATGTAATATTAATATATTATTATTATAGTATTATATTAATGTGATATTAATATATTATTATTATAGTATTATATTAACGTGATATTAATATGTAATATTATATATTCTAATTTTTCATATAATCTTATTAATATGCTATATGGCTGAACTTTTCCTTGGGCGTTTCGATTTTTTTTACTGTTATAATTAAAATAAGTCCTGAATTCATTTGTTACAAAATTATACGCGTCCAAAGTTGACGAATTTCCAGCATTTTTATCAGATCAGCGCGCCAAATTGACGCGTCCTCGATCCACCGACATAGTTCAATGAGCGTAACTTTTTAACAAATGAATTCAGGACTTATCTTAATTACATTCCGAGATTCGGGACTTCGAATTTTGGACTTTCCTCCCCGAAATCCATTGGAATGTACACTGGAAAGTCGAACAAATAGGAACCCCAAAGGAAAAGCTTAACCTAATATATTATTTAAAACTAAAATGTAAAATATTAATATTATATAAAACAGAATATATATATATATATATAATTGTAGGAGTCTCGAGGGTTGACGACCGGAGAATACACGAGTTCGTTACGATTTCGAAGCGACCTCCGAAATTATAACAGCTGATCGGTGCTCGGGGACTCCCGTGCGTTAACCCCACGCGACCTACGTGTGCGCGCGTGTGTGAGAGTCGCGATGTTGGATCGCGACCCTGCTTGGTCGATCGGTGGACGTTAGGCAATTTGTTCGAACGAAACAAACAAATTCGAAAGAGGATTCGTAACGTTCGATCAGTGCGTTGATAAAAGGACGCGCTCAAAGGACACGCGGCAGATCGCGACGAGCATCGGCATAGTTTTGTTTGCGTCACGCTCTCTAGAAATAAGTGGAATAGTTTCCAAAATCTATTATATCTACACAATATACATATTGCGTAAGATATTAATATAATTACAATTATTATAATATCAGAATATATACAATATATTAATATAACTTTTATCTTCATATGAATGTTAATAATAGTTCATCATATTTTTTATTATTATAATTGCAATATGTATATATGTATATATTTAATATAATTTTTATCTTAATTCGTCATTTTTCTATTATTATAATTACAACATGTACAATATATTAATATGACTTTTATCTTAATTCGTCATTTTTCTATTATTATAATTACAACATGTACAATATATTAATATGACTTTTGTCTTAATTCGTCATTTTTCTATTATTATAATTACAATATATACAAAATATTAATATAATTTTGATCTTAATTCGTCATTGTTTTGTATCAAATATTTTACATTGAACCTGTTATCGAATATACGTATTTCTGATCCAGAAACATGAACTCTGCGTGGATTTTGATAATCGTCGGTTGCCTGGCTCACCTGCAACTCTGCCATGCCGAGCTCAAACTTCTGCAAGCTGTGTTCAGACACTCGAACAGAATGCCTACAAACGGGTCAAAAGTGTATCCTAAGGATCCGTATGTTCACATGACCTATGAACCGGAAGGATTTGGAGGTTTGACGAACGTACGTTGTCGTAATTGTATTTTACCTAGGCTACCTGTTTGCTGATCTCGGTTAGAGAATCGAGCGAAGAAGAGTAACTGTATCATCATTAATCTGCGGATTTTCGGTCAAAATAAAATTTCCCCGCATTAATTAACGTTCACTTCGTTCTTGAATTATTATAACGAGTTGAAAATAATGCAACGGTGTTTTTAAATTTTTGACTAGTTTTTATCATTTTGAATTTCCAAATCGTATTGATCGCATCATTTTTGTCATAAATGCATCATCTCCGCAGTCTAGTAATGACGTGAACGTCATAGGTAAGTGGACTGCAAATATTATCACGCTTGCAGTTTAACTAATTCTTATTCTTATGCGTTGCATTGCAATTGAAACTCGGAGTGGAGGAGATCAGACTTCCTTTCTGTTCTTGTTTCCTCGAAGTCCAGAACAAAAATGAGAGCGCGCATAATTTACCGCAGACCACTAATTAGTAATCCGCGGCGAAGTAATTTAAAGTTTCCATAATTTCTAACTCTTGCACGTTTTTAATATTCGAAGAATTGTTTGAAAGCCTCTGGGTAATTAAATAATAATTGGGAATCGTGCGCACACAGAGCGTAATTCAGAAATTTCGTGTAATTATTATTTCTACGTATCACCGTTTCTTCAGGATTGCAGTAAAAATTCTCCCTAATTTTCCTTTAGCTTGCAAACAAAAATGGACAATTTTTGTAATTTGTTGACAATCGGCAACCATACAAGCGAGCCGCGAGCCTCGAATAATTCGTATCTCCTTTCTCAAAATTCTCCATTTTTGTTTACGGGCCGCAGAAAAATTGGGGATAATTTAATTGTAATTCGTTCGATTATTATTATCTATAATTTATATATATTATTATATAATAATATATAATATAAATATATTTATAATATGTATTATATAATAATATATAATATAAATATATTTATAATATGTATTATATATTATATTATATTATATTATATTATATTATATTATATTATATTATACTGTACTGTACTGTACTGTACTGTACTATACTATACTATACTATACTATACTATACTATACTATACTATATTATATTATATTATATTATATTATATTATATTATATTATATTATATTATATTATATTATATATATATATTTATAATTATTTTTATCTATAATTAACATCTATCTATTTATACGATCAGAAACACCTACCCATATCCGTCAAGGAAAAATTGTTTGTTCCCTCAGGTTGGGAAAATGTCGTCGTTCGAACTCGGCCAGTACCTTCGCGAGAGATACGACAAGTTCCTCGGCCCAATTTACACGAAGGAAACAATTTGGTTCCGCGCGGACGAGATCGACAGAGTCGTGATGACTGGCGAACTAGTCGCGGCCGGCCTCTACCCGCCGTCTAAGGAACAAATGTGCAATTTCAATTAGTAATCGTTAATGATGTATTATCCTGGCCAGAGCGCGCGCGGAAGCGTCGATCAATGAAAAACAAAGCCGTCTGCACGTTACAGGTGGAATCCCCGTTTAAATTGGCAGCCTGTTCCGGTATGGGCGCCGCCAATGTCCACCGATTATCTCTACAACGGTTTGCACTGCACGAATTTCTGGAAACTGAGGGCCGACGTGGAAAGTACGGACCCGGTCGTAGCGAAATTCGAAGCGGAGCACAGGAATATTTACGGATACCTGTCCGAGCACACCGGCGGCAACATCACGCAGCAGGAAACGTTCAATTTGCGTCAATTATTGTACGCGCAGGTGAGCAATGTTATTAATAGACGGCTCGGGATCACGTTAATTATTTATTACCGAAAAAGGAACAACATTATGTCGTCGCAGCTTTTCAACATCGATCAATGAACGCGTCGCAATTTGCGCGCTGTTCTAAAATTTAAATGCCGGTCGTTTTATATTTACGCGCGTCGCTGTTCGCGTCGGATAATTGTATGAAATTCGATCTAGCGTTCTGTCGAGAGCGAAATACATTGCGCCGGCGCTGTTCGAAATAATTGCAGCTTTCGAGTGTTTTAACGAACTTTTAACGAACCTATTTATAGTACGGAATCTATACCTGATCAGCGATCGTGGTTCTTAGAATCAATGGTTCATCAGAAACAATGTAACGCGTCGGATTGCACAGCCTGTTCATCGAAGAAACGAAATTAATTAGCAAAGTATAACTGAGAATCTCTTGATTAACGCTGCTAACAACGTGGCGGCGGAACGCGGCGAATAAAACTATTATTTATGACGATACGTTAATAGATCTTTTTCGGTTGCAATTGAGAAAAATAGAATAGAGCAATATCGACGCAATGACTATCGCGATAGAACCTGTTTTACCTTGAATGTTATCCTATTACTATCGAGTTTTCGTGCCCCGTTATTACGCGATAGAAAGATATGCTAAGCACTTGAATTATTTCCAGAGAGATATTGGCTTAGAACTGCCTAAGTGGACGCGTAAAGTCTTTCCACATGGAGAATTAGACGAACTTGCCGTATTCGATATTCTTATTCAAAATAGGACCCCGCAACAGAAGCAATTGATGGGCGGTACGTTCGCAATATTCACGGTTTTAACTATAGCAAAGTTTTGATTAATTTTTGTTAAAATGACGCGTACGCGTTGCTGTTTGTTGCACGAATTCGTGAAGAATTTTACAACGTGGCTAGGACCTTATTATTCTAAATATCTGCAGGAGTATGGATTCGAGAATGGTTAAGGCATGTCGATGATCATTTAAATCGAAATGACAAACGAAAGGCGTTCATGTATGCTTGCCATGAATTAAATATTGCCGCGATTCTAGTCGCTTTGGACAATTTCGACCATAAAGTTCCTTCGTACAGCAGCACTATAATGTTCGAGCTGCATGAAGACGATAAGCAGCACTTCGTGCAGGTAACCGTGTGTTTAAGTAATTTGGATTTATACTAAAATAGCTAATTGCGGAGATTATATGTATATTATATATGTAATCACAATTAGGCTAATATAATATAGCTACATAATATATATAAACTATATATATAATATAACTATATATCACAATTAGGCTAATATAATATAGCTATATAATATATATATAATATAACTATATATCACAGTTAGGCTAATATAATATAGCTATATAATATATATAAAAAATTATATATATATAATATAACTATATATCACAATTAGGCTAATATAATATAGCTATATAATATATATAAATTACATATATATAAATAATTCAATAATAATTTATTAATATTTATATATAAATAATTTAATAATAATTTATGAATATATATATATATATATAATAACTTAATAATAATTTATACGCATATATAAATAGACATACGTGTAGTTCGTTCGAACAGTTTCGATATTAAGCATCTCTCTTTCGTCGTTGGCAGATATTTTATAGAAACAACGGCAGGACCGAACAACTCAAGATCCCTGGATGCGGTACCCACTTGTGCCCGTTAGAAACATTTAGAGAATTTGTGGCGCCAATTATACCAAAAAATGTGACAGAACTGTGCGGTAGTTCGGAGTCAAGTAGTTCGGCTGTTAAACGGCAAAGCAATTATTAAATCGAACTGTTTCAATTCCGCTGCACTTTTCGTGCGATATCACGTTAATGTTTCATGTATTGACTAAGTTTAACCAGACTCGCGCTTGTTTGGCATATGTAAAATGTATGAAATAATAAATTATTTATATGATGCAAAATGTAACAAAATGTTTCAGAGTCATTCTCGTATTCTATAGATTAATGTTAGCGCAATTAAAAGAGAACGATGAGATACAAGCAACGATATATGAGCCGTTTATTTTGAAAGTGGTATAAGTCACTTTACCGTAATGAAAAGTGGTGATTTTTTAATGTTTATACGAAATTATTCATACCGAGAAAAATATCAGTATCCTGAGATAACAAATACAAGTAAATCTTCTCGAAAATTAGCATCCATATTTTTAAACGTGTTCAAACGCAAACCCTTAAATATATCGACTTAAAAACAAAGTGACTTATGCCACTTTCAAAATAAACGGCTCATATGCAGCGAGCGCTTCGTTGCTTGAATTAAAAGAATCGAATGACGATTAATTATTTCAACAAAAACGAATCATCAAATATTTCGATCGCGTATTGTGAAAGGGTGCTCGCTTCAAATTCGATGTGCCGTTTTGGTAATAACTTTACCTCGGAATCGCGTTCAGGGGAGCACCGAGACACAAAGCTAACCGAAACGGTATCCCATTCGAACGCGAATACGAAAATTAATACTGCAACGCGATGCTGGTGCACCCAGCGCCGGACTTTTTCAAAAGCAACGCAGCTTTGTAAAATTCAAACATCAATCTTCGCTAAGTGGTAAAACCGTGCCACATACGTTCCCTGTAGACAACGTGGGCGCAGCACGTGCTCCGCATCCACACACACACACATACACACGGTTTCCCCCGAACCGTGGTCGCAGCCTCGTCGCAATTTGTCGGACGAGAAACAACGGGCGCAACAGAAATCGTCCCTCCAGATCTCGAAGCGAATTACCCTAAAGATCGAAACGCGCCCACTTCGTTTCCCAGAAATCCGCCGCGACGAACTACGCGCCCGCACGCACGTCGATTTCATTCCGAAAACATTATCACCGTGCGCAGCAAAAACGTCTCTCTCGACCGACGAGACAAAGAGACACGAACGACCGTCCGAAATAGAATAAACACGCGCGAAGGGGGAGGACACGAAACACACATCGTCGACGATAAAAACCGAACGCGTCGACGAACCTGCAAATTCTCGCGACAACGTTTCCACGTCGCCTCGCTGGAAACAAAAAAGCCGAGGAAACGACGCGAATAGACCAAACATCAAAAAACAGAAAAAAAAACGTCCGCCGAAAGCGGGCCCGGAGCAACATAAAAATCGGCTGGGGTGGCCCGAGGTCGGTGGAAGCGAGGCCGCGGGGCAGAGCAAGTAAGATCCGAAACCTGCGAAGAGGGGCAGAAAAAAAAGGAAGAAGATGAGGCATGAAATCGCGGAGGAACGGGGCAACGTTGAAAAGTCCGTGGTGAAGTAGCGCAGAAAAATTGAGAAAAGGGTAAGGAACACGGAGGGGTGGGACGAGGCGGGGCGCAGCGCGAGGCTATGTAAGTAAATATGAACGAAAAGAAGCCGGTTGGAGGGACAAAGAGGGAACGACGGCACGAGAGGGCAAGGGTAAACCACTAAAGGGAAGAGCCACCGGGTAAAGACCGAACGTCTGCTCGGCGGGGTGGCCGAGGTTGGTAGAGAGGAGGTTGGCAGAGAGGGGTTTGGTAGAGTCGGCTTGGTTAGAGGAGGTCGGGATAAAGAGAGGGGTTCGGTAGAAAAGCTCGGTAGAGGGGGGCCCGGCAGAGGGGGTTGGAAAGAGTGGATGGTAAGTCGGCGGAGATGACGGTGGGTGCTGCCACCTGCGTGGAGGGCGTGGCGCTAGTTCTATCGGATGGTAGTCTAACGAGAGCTTTGGCACGCGTCGCACAGCTCGGGAGCAGCACACTCGTGTCGCTTGTGGCAGCCGCGCGAGAGCGAGAGAGTGGTCGGAGGGTGAACCAGAGAGTGGCGAGGCTAGGAGAGGGCGGGCAGGTTACCGTAGGGTGCGCGGGTTAGCGGGCGAAGAAAGCTGTCGGCCGAGGCAAGGGGAAGGGACAGAAGAGAGAGAGAGAGAGAGAGAGGGAGAGAGAGAGAGAGAGAAATAGAAAGAGAGAAAGGACGACGAAGCGAGGTGGTGGCGAGGAGCGACAGAGAAGGAGAGACGGAGCGTGAAACGGACCGCGGTAGGATGGTGGGTGAATGTGTGCGTAGCAGCAGGGAAGCGGATCGTCGGGCAGAGTAATGTCTCGGGGATGAATGAACGGGCGATCGTACGGGATTCGTTGCGATGACACCGAGGCTGGCCGAAGTGAGGACGCGGCACGCGTTAGCGCCGCCAGGAGGACGATCGACAACGGGTCCAGGCACCGCGGCGACGATGATCGCGAACGAGGAGCTGAGGCGGCAGTGACCATGGCGCCCCTCCTCGCGTGTAAACAGTGCTTCATGCTCGACGCACGCCTCGAGAGCAGCGTTTCTGGTGCCGCTACAGTCGTCGCTATCGCTACCGCCTACCGCTACCGCCTACCGCAGCCGCAGCCACAGCCACAGCCGCAGCTACAGGCACAGCCAGAGACGATATGCCGTTTCCCTCGTCCGCGTCGGCTCCTTCCCCCAGCCCGATGAACGGCCGCCGGGATCGCCGCGCTGAGAGGATCGTCCCGCGGCAAGACGGTATGGACGGAACGGACGAGTCATGATTCTCGTCCTGCCGCGTCGCCGTTGTCCTCGTCCTCGTCGTCCTCGTCGTCGTCGTTGCCGTCGCCGCCGTCGTCGTCGCGCGAAACCGTGTGTTGTTCGTCGCCCGTCCTCGGCCCCTCCAAGAACCTCCAAGAGCGTTCAACAAGACATTCTATCGAGGCCCACCGAGCAACGGTCGAACCCCCGATTCATGCGTGTCGCATCCCGAACGCTACTACCTAACAAGTGGTGACCAGCAGCGCGAGAAACGAGTACGTTCACGATTTTACACGCAAGACGATGCTTGTTGTCCCTTGTGGTATATATAGTTCAATTTCGCAAACCTGTTCTTATTTATTCTATTGTTTATCTTGTTTGCGTTTCGAGCACGGAGAACCGCTCCGACACACATGTCCTCCCCGCGATCCTACCGAGGATAGTCGACAGGAGTTAGGCGTTTTTTTCTCACGCGACGAACGACACGGCTACGATACACGCGTGCTACGCGTCGCCTTCGATTGCTGCTCTCTCTCCCTCTCTCTCTCTCTCTCTCTCTCTCCGTTTCGCTGATCGAAACAATGGAACACGTTTGTGCGGTTCTTTTTACGCGGTGGCACACGCTGCGATCGTTGCGTGTCGCGATGGCCACGATGCTTTCCGAACACGTTTCCGGGAATTCCGCGAGCCTAAAATGTGAGACTGGCTTTTTAGACGGGTAGATCGACCGACGGTTCGCTGCTGTGGCCAGAAATTGGAGCGCCGTTGCGGCCTCGGTGATTCGTTGAAAGAGCGAAGTTGTTTGTTTCCCCAGTGATCCCATGAATGAAGTTTCGCACGTCGTCTCTTTCCGGTGAGAACGTTGCTTAGGGTTCCTCGGAAGTGCTCGGACCGAGAACAGGAAGAAACAGTGCGCGTTTCGCGGTAGCTCTCCGCAGTCGGATCGTTGAAGCTTCGTCGTTTCGTTCGTCGGTTTTTCTCGCGCGGCACAGATGCCTTGGCGCGGATTAGCAGGTGCATCGAGTGGCCGGGTTCGTTGGATTTTCGAAACGGGTTCTCGCCGTCTCGGGGAATAATCGCGAGTACGCGTGCACCACGATTGTACTCGCGGGTACATGAGGCGTGTACGTTGTTACACTCGACAAGTCCGGTCGGATGGACAGGTGGCTCTCTGCGGAAATCTTTCAAAGACGCCTACGAACGCTCGTTTATTCCTTCGCTCGTCGATTCGTCGGATCTATTTCTGTCGACGCCGGATTCGCGTGCCATGCCTTTTTATTTTCGGCTGGCGAGGCGAGCTTGCGACGCGATCCCCTGCGCTTTCCGAACGCGATTCGGATCGAATCGTACGGGCCGACGACTATCAACAAACGTTTGATACGTTAATGCCACGTGATCGGGATAGTTTTATGGAACGCGACGGTGCCTGGTAGAAGGTGCCAGTGATTGGATCCGATTCTTCGTTTTATTGGGATCTAAGGATCGAGGGAACGAACGGGATAGCACCCTGGGGGGAAAGAATTTTCTTCGAGGATGTGTCGAACTTTTGCGAACGGTACTTGATTTCAGAGATAGTCGATGGAGGAGTTTGTAGTTTTGGAAAGATGTAGAATTGGCGAACTATGGGCTGACGCGTTTTTTAATTAACGATCGTCTTGCGAGAAGCATTATAGCGCGAGTAATGTTTGTTTCATGTCACTGTTCCTTTTGCAAAATTTGGGGTTACAGGTACATATTTTTTAACCTTAAACTATAATTGCAAATCAGTATTAATCTGTTTAATTAATTTGACGGCTATGAACGTTTTAACTACTGCAGCGATTTTTTAATAATATTCTGTAGTTTATTTATATCCGCGATCCGCTGGAATTTGAGCTCAATCGTGTTCAGAACATGTTCACGTTCATTCTGAACGAAAATTGATTTAAGTTGATATAGTAATTCGCAATTACATCGTTATTGTTGGACAAATTTTGCCGACACCTTCGCATATTTTGTTTGACGTGGTTCGATTAAAAAGTATAATGTCCATTCATTTCTAAATCTTTCTTCAATCAGCCTTTCAGTTCAGAGACTATTTTGTCAGATGTATGCGTAGTCCATTGGAACATTTAATTGAACGATACAAAGGTATCCGTAGAGTGTACTTATCAAACAACGATTAGTGTCTCAAAGCCCGAGTGTCAGTGGAATTAGCGAGGAATGGTCAGACACTCCAACGGCGCGTCACCACAATTTCCTTAAATTTCTAATAGTATTTCCATATTACGAATGATATACCTTTTTGTAATCAAATATCCTTCTTTTGCAATATTTTACAATATTTTCCAATTAACAATAAGATACGAAATTTTATGTTTGTTCCTTTAACTAATTCTCTGTCTTAAGTTAAGTTGTAATATTTCCTTATCAAATGATCAAAAACATCTATTTCCTATTAGTTTATACGTTGAAAATCGAGTCTCTGTTTTTTTGAAGCAACCCTTTTGAGGTTTTTTTTGTCGGAGCAACATCATCCAGTATAAATTCTAGTTGACGAAAGCGAAGTGATAGGGGAAATTATACTGAACGGAATTTACTGTGTTATTCACTATATCATATGCTTTTTTAATCAGGAAGTATAAAGGAAATCGAAATGAATTTAATTAACAACCCGAAATCACAATAATCTCGTAGCATGTATTTCATAGCATTTGTATCATTTACCAAAATATAAAACATTGCCACAAACTCAAAATCTTCGAACTTTATATACAATATATTAGCAATATTTCCATCGTTGCAAAATATATCTAATGAATTGCAACACACATGGATTAATTACATTTTCGTGCAACGAGTTCATAAATACTTAGTAATCAAAATCGATGATACTGAACTTAATTATTTCTCTGGTGCAGCATTCGTACGTTCCTCCAACAACAATTAATTATCTGTTTCTCTATATACATATATTGTAATACCATAAATGTTCGTATAATTATATTATAATTTGATGTACTCGATTAAAATCTGTAATTAGAACTGAAGTCTTTCTCGATCGAATTAAACTGTGACACTGTAATGTCTGTAGAAAGACATCGTAAATCTACTTTTAACTATTAATTACACTTTCGTTTAGATTTCATTTTTTACATCATGCTTGACAGAATAATTTGTTCGGATTTGAATATTAATTTTTCCAATCTATTTCTCTAACCTACTGTGTCATTTTCTACTGAATTTCAGTGGGATGCACGAAACCTGAGAATGTTCAAAAATTAATTGAAGTAGCTGAACTTTCCAATTTTAATTCGATTAAATGGAACACTTCAATTCCGTAAAGATTTCGTTGACGCGGGCAGTGAAAGTGCGAACGAAACCTAATTAGATTCGACTGCAAGAGTCACAGCAGCAAGTACACTTTGATTTTCTTTCTTTTTTTCAGACGTATCTGTGGCCTGTTCGAGTTACGAAATGGAACGCGAAATGCAGTGAGCCGCGCGGTGACGGGCAAAGCAACAAAATTCACGCGAGCACTCGCGCGGTAGGGATCGGTCACGAGGCTCGATCGAACGTCGTGACTCTCTGTACAGTTGTTCGGTGAAGAGTTCGCTAGTGAATTAAGTCAATTGCAATGGTGTTGCACGAAGTGAAGACCTTCTACGTTGCCGAATCGAGAAGAACCTCCTCAACTTTGTGCCACCCTCTCTTGACGCATACACACAGAAGACTGAGGTGTATTATTCCGCACTCGAAACAACATATCGCTTATCCACCATAAGGTAAGTGATGCTCTGAAATCCGCAGAAATGCTAATACTTGTTCACTTTCATCTCTTTAACTGCATTACATCTTTTAGTATAGAATTTAAAATATTGATTTAAAAATATTGATTACAAAATATTGATTATAAAATATTGATTACAAAATATTGATTATAAAATATTGATTACAAAATATTGATTATAAAATATTGATTACAAAATATTGACTACAAAAAATTGATTACAAAATAGTGATTATGAAATATTGATTACAAAATATTGACTACAAAATATTGATTATAAAATATTGATTACAAAATATTGACTACAAAAAATTGTTTACAAAATATCGATTATAAAATATTGATTACAAAATATTGATTACAAAATATTGACTACAAAATATTAACTACAAAAAATTGATTATAATATATTCACTATAAAAGGTTTCACTGTCTCCAATGCTGATTTAATTTCGAACAAAGGAAATCGATATCAATGAAACCTCAAGATTAACAAAATTAACTTATCGATTAAATACTTGCTTCAACGAGAATCCATTTCATACATCTAAAAATATATATATATATATAATGAGATTAAAAAGAAATTGATTATAAAACCAATGGAAGCATTCCGATAACATAAAACAATAGATACCATCTTCCTCGTCAATATTTAAATAACAGTCTCATTTCCTATGGAAATTCCACTAATTGGAAACGTAGAATTAGATAATATTAGGGTGCACAATAATATCTGGGCTACTGTAATATCAGATGGAATTATTTCGCAATTACCATTGTGCCGTAATTACCATACATTATGCTCCGCCAATAAACGACCATTACATTCGTCGCGAAGCAGATACAGTGTCGAACACACAATTTGGTTATTCAGGAGCCGTGAGAATGAATCGCGAAAATAATTGTAAATTCGAGTGAAGATATTCATTCAATCTCGACACCTCGATGCATGTATAGATGCATATACACAACCTTAAAAACGTAGGCTCGTTCATCGAATATTTCTGTCCCTAATTTCACCGGCGCCGGGACACAAGACGAAATGAAATTCACGGTTTGATATCACTTCGTAGCATCGCGCGGAAGACTTCAAAGAAACAGCAGCCGTAAGTCCCAGCCGCGTTCTAAGCATTTTCGGTCCAACGCAGCGTTCCAAAGTAAGTGGCGCTACAAAGTACCATCTGGACTTAAAGGGTCAAGACTTGGTATACACTTAACCTAACTTGACAAAGCTAACTTAATCCGCACATCCGTATCCGTTCGCTGCTTTCGTTTCCCTGTTTTTCTATCTTGTTCTCGCAATTTATTTCGCGACCCGTTTATGCCACATTACCTGCGCCATCCTATTCTCGTTTACGATGCAACTGCAGCTTTCCCTTCGCCCTTTCTCCTTCTCCTTCGAACTTCCCCGACCGTTTTCACTTTTCTTTCTTCTCTCCACAAAGTGTATTCTCTGTCCGTTTCCACAGGACCTCTTAAACGCATCCACGTTCCGAACCTGTCTCGATATAAATTACACTTTCTCTCCTATTCTTCTCCTCCTTGTGGATCCGCCTCGCCTTTCGCTTTCTTTCGCCCTCGTTCTTTTAATTCCTCCGGACGATTTTCGCCGTCTCGTAATAGCCGCAGCTAAATTACCCATCAATCTTCTCTTACCTCCTTTTTTGACCCATTTCTTTGTACTATCTTTGTACTTTCGTCGTGCGTGGTGCAAGACAGTAAACAACTTAAATTGGCTGCCAGAAAATTCATTCATCAAAGATGAATTTTGTGTTAACAACATACGTTCGTATTATATATATTATATTATTGGGTTGGCAACTAAGTAATTGCCGATTTGTTCAATGAAATAAAAAATTCTTTTTTACTTGGAACGAAGTTTCATCTGTAATGTATTTTCCATTTTGTTCGATGACCTTTTGCCATCTCTCTGGCAACTTGAAAATTCCACGCTCGTAGAAAGTCTGATCCTTTTCGGCCAAAAACTGAGTTAAGTGAGATTTCACAGCATCATCGTCGTTAAAAGTTTTACCACGAAGGGAGTTGTCCAGGGATCGAAATAAGTGGTAATCCGTTGGCGCGAGATCAGGGCTGTATGGTGGGTGTAACATCAATTCCCAACCAATATCCATCAATTTTTGCCGAGTGCACAAAGACGTGTGCGGCCTAGCATTGTCCTGCTGGAAAATGACACCTTTACGATTGACCAATTCTGGTCGCTTTTCCTTGACCGCTGCATTCAATTTGTCCAGTTGCTAACATTCACGGATAATAAAAAATAACGTAATAATAATAATAATAATAATTGTATAATATAACATTTACGGATATCATAAAAATGGGAGTGAGAGACATCTATAACTGAAATCGGCAATTACTTAGTTGCCAACCCAATATATATATATATAATAATATATTACGAATATATATTATATTGTATATTATTATATATTATATTCGTATTTTTTACCGTATCCTCGTGATTTTTATAAATTTATTTTCTGAAAGTTGCATCGATTCACAAGTGCAACGAGAAGACTATTAAAAAGCGATCCATCATCGAAAATCCATCAGATACTTTTAAAAGGGAACAGCGACGAACGTTATTTTCGACCGCTATTTATTCTTCGCCGACGAGTGCGGCCGAGGTTTTTAAAACGTCACTCCACGTGCATGCGCCGGAAATGTTGACGGCGACAATGCCGTCACACACGTGTTTGACGTGTGTAAATAGTTATACGCCCCTTCTTCCTCCGTGCAAGAAGCCGGAGCATCGTCCTTCCTTACAACTATACTAAGATCCCTGTGCTTTTTCTGTTTAACTCTTTCCCCGCGATCGAATTGACAGCACAATGCATTAAATGCAATTAAATATTATGATAAACGTTCGTAATTTCGTTTGGAAATATCAAATTCATGATATAAAATGCATCGGTGAAACATGAATAGTGAGAAGCTTAAAAGAAACTGAGAATGTAGACGTGTAAATTTAACCTTGTTAAAATTATTCAAGAGACAAAACAAATTGCACTCGTATATTCTGCAATTTTTGGTCATTATAGGCCGCCGATGCGATCATTTGCTCGCGTTATACAACTTCAGGCTTCTTTGAAATTGAAGAACACATTAAACACGTGGTATTAAAATCATCAGTGCAATTTTTTGCTGTATTTACTTCATTAATTAAATTTGACACTTAAATCTGACATTTTAATTTGCCATTTAAATTTGATTTCCTCGAAAACGAAACCTCCAATTTCGTTATTCTCGATTCTCGTCTTATTTCCAGCCACGTCCAATCCACGTGACCCAATCTGTAGCATGAAGCACCCTGTACAGAATCAGCTTCCGACCGTTCGCACCGCGACCGATGCAGCATCCTGTATAATTACCGCAATTTTTGTCCGAGCGTCCTCTCGGTTCCTGTTTCCGGCGCGCGCGCGCGCGGCGATAAGCGTTTCCCTGGAATTCCAGCGAAGTCGAGGTTAGCTATTAAAAAATTAATTGCGGCATGCGATCTTAGTGTATTACCATTTACCTGTTGCACACGTTCGTGACGACGTGTAAAAAGACGTGCCGCGTCGGCGGCGGCGGCTGTCGAGTCCCGCGAGCAACGCGGGGTCACGTTCGCCGCCGTTTCCGGCTTCGTTTTCCATCGCATCGAACGATCGACGTCGATCAATGACAACAGTCTTCGGCCGAGAAAATTGTCCGCCGCCGTGGCGGACGCGCGCCTGGTTACGTCGGGGGAGGGCCGGGCCGGGTTCGGTCAATCGGACGATATTTGTTAATCGTTGCAACGCCATTACACGACAAACAACGGCGGTTTGCTTGGTTAACATCGTTTGCGCGGAAGTAATATTTGCTTTCGCCGGCGAGCCCGGCTTTAAACGTGATTATAGCCTTGCAAGGGCAAGGCTTTATTTTTATCCCCTCGCATCAGATCGTAATCCGGGTAATGAGAACTTTCCGGGTGTCGCAACCCTTCTGTGTACGCACACTAAAATGGCGTTCCAGGTGCTTCCGCGCGGCTGCGTTTCTGTGCCGTGCCGCGCCACGCCGCGCCGCGCCGCGTATCGCGTCGGGTTTTCTACGATAAGCATCGTTGTCTTCTGCGGCTGGCTGCGGGAGAAATTATTTCGAGACGGACTCGTCGATTTTGACGCGCGATAGGGGAAGGCTGGGTGACGTTTTCGAAATTTGCATGTCGCCGTTTATTGGTAACAGGGAGGTTACGCTGGACAAAGTATTACAATGTATGTATATTTTAATATATATATATCTATATTTTTTAGTTTATTTAAATTTTATTTTATTCCAATAAATAAATGAATATATACATATATTTGATCACCGCTTCAACGTTAAATATATGTTAAAATTTCTCTCTCTCTCTCTCTCTCTCTCTCTCTCTCTCTCTCTCTCTCTCTCTATGTGTATATAGATAGATAGATATATACATAGATAAATTTCTACATATATTTAACGTTCAAGCGGTGAGGAGATTTTTTAGAGCTCGTTTTACAGGCTGATAAGACGGCGAACTGGCACACGCAACCAGTTGAAGGTTAATGTATAGTAATAATAATTTAATAAATGTTCATATATGCAGATAAATCTTATCGAAGTGAAAATGATAAAATTTAATCCTTCTCTCGCGTATCAATTAAATGTGTGATGAAATTATTGGTTTCAATAATCCTCTGAATTAAAATCCTCAATTGAACAAGCAGAACAAAAAGTAATATAAAAAAGCTGAATTAACAGTCCACTTTAAATGTACGTTCAACGTTTAATTATATAGTATTAAATCACACGAAAAGTATCGAATTTTTTTAGGGAAGTGTTTCGTTTTTTTCGAACAATTTTCGTTCACGTGGATTTCAATGTCCTTAGTGCGATGTACAATTTTTTTTTAATGTTTACAACGAGTCCAACGTACTTATAAAAACAAGATATCGGTCTGTGATCTAATTTAATGTGAATTTTCGTTTGGCGGATTTCAATCTGGCAACATTAATATTTGCGCATATCACAATTGTTGACCTCATTGAGCTTTGATATTTGCCGGCGTTCTTGATTATGTCAACAAGGAAATATCAGTTTGTCTTTCGCATTTGTGCGACGCGGAATAAAATTCAATCGGGAGCGGCTCCGGTGAACACGTTGATGCGTTGTTAGTGCGACACAATTCTCAGAAATTTTAGCTTCTTTTGTGTGTGCTAAAATAATAATAAACCAATAATATTAAGTATAATATTAAATATAATATAATATAATATAATATAATATAATATAATATAATATAATATAATATAATATAATATAATATAATATAATATAATATAATATAATATAATATAATATAATATAATATAATATAATATAATATAATATAATATAATATAATATAATATAATATAATATAATATAATATAATATAATATCAAATATAATATCAAATATAATATTAAATATACAATATTAAATATTTTTTGAACCAAGATTAAAGTAGCGATGAATATAAGCTGATTCCGAGTATTGAAATCTGTTCAAGAATCCAAGAAATAGTTACAGACTCGTCTTTCTTTCAATTGTGACCTAAGCGCGTCTTCCATGGAACCAGAATTGCACAATAGTGCACTGAGAGAGTGAACAGACTTTCCCAGGACTATTACCAAGCGTGGAAAATGTCAGAATATGACCTCGATGGCCCGCAGTTTATTGCGGCACCTTTTTAAAGGTGTCTGTACCTTAAATGTAGTTCTACTGACACTGACAAATCTTTCCCACTTTCCTCTTTATCTCGTAAAATCGTCATCGACTCTGTGGTCTATTTTTCGGAAGAGGAGACCCGAGACGTCCATTTACGAAAACTCGCAATAACTGTACACCCCACTCCGTGCACCCCGGTGTTATCAGACCAGGGAGATGATAGTACGGTAGACAGCAGTTATAAATATCTCTGCACGTTACATTCCTCTCTTCAAAAACGAGACTATAATTTTCTACAACTTTTATCAACAAATTCGCACGAAAATTGTGCGTATCATTTGGGGACTATTAAATATGGACTATTTAAACGGAGACAGTTTTATTAATTTGTTTATTCATTGATGCTTTAAGAAAATGCTTTTCGAGATGGTTTATTTAGCGAATACAGGATTGTTAACAAACGTTGTTTAATGTATGTATGTAATTTACTTGTTTCCTTTCTATGAATGAAATTATAAATAATACTTAGTCCTTCTGTATAGTATAATACAACAAATTCGAGGTCTCTAAGATTCGACAAATGTGTAAGATACTAAAAAAGCTCTTTATAATTATATTTACCATTTTCTTCATTATGTTCTTTAAGAGTTATTGCGAAACATCAGTTGTTAAAATCTTGCTAATCAGAACGAGAGTGAGGCGAACATTTCAGGAGTAACACTAATATACTCTCTTGTTATTCAAAAACAAAGGAATATTTTAGTTTTGCCTCGCTGTGTTCTCCCTGCACACACACACGCACACGTCATTATTCTCTTATGATCTTATCATGTCCTGCTATGCTGTAAAAATGTGAACATGCAACCATAAATACCGTGTACATAGCATGTTATGCGAGCCCCTTTTCTACCACATTATGTGAATATAGACACAATTTGTGCGGTCTACTGCAGTAATGTCTGTACAAATTGCGGTGCTGCTTGTAACGTAAGGTGGATACCCTTGTACGTGTGTAATACGTTCGCGTGTATCGCATTTTACAATCTCATTCTGTTCTGTGAATGAAAATCTATCCGGTGAATTTAATCCTGATCATCGTTTACTCAAGAATGAGGTGAAAGGTGTTCGCAATTTTCGTAGAGTTTGCTACTTTTATATATAAAACTAACGCGAATAAGCATCTGACTGTGCACGCCGTAATAAGTGTGTAAAATGGTAAATTCTACGAGGTCGCGAAACAAATGGTCACTCATTTACCGCGGAAAACATCTATTAATCCAAACGCTTGCAAATTCTCGCATGAACTTCGCGCTCGCATACGTTCGCGTTATTCAAACACATTTATTATTGCGTTACGAAACTGATGGTTTCTATCCTTCTTCGTTTGCTCGCGAATTTCCATGAGTTGTACCATTGTTTCATTCATGGCTGCTAAGAATTCGCGTTTTATTTCGACGAAAATAATATTAATTTTGCGCGAGTTCAAGGAAGATGTGAATCGAAATTTGAGGAAAATGTAATTGGAAATTCGAGGAAAATGTAATTCGTAACTCGGGGAAAATGTAATTCGATATTCGAGGAAAATGTGATTCGAAACTCGAGGAAAATGTGATTCGAAACTCAAGGAAAATGTAATTCAAAACTCGAGAAAAATGTAATTGGAAATCCGAGGAAAATGTAATTCGAAACTCGAGGAAAATGTAATTTGAAACTCAAGGAAAATGTAATTCAAAACTCGAGAAAAATGTAATTCGAAACTCGAGGAAAATGTAATTTGAAACTCAAGGAAAATGTAATTCAAAACTCGAGGAAAATGTGATTCGAAACTCAAGGAAAACGTAATTCGAAACTCAATGAAAATATAATTCGAATCTCAAGGAAAATGTAATTCGAAACTCGAGGAGAATGTAATTCGAAATTCAAGAAAACTGTAATTCGAAATTCGAGGAAAATGCAATTCGAAATTCGAGGAAAATGCAATTCGAAACTCGAGGAAAATGTAATTCGAAATTCGAGGAAAATATAATTCGAAATTCGTGGAAAATGTAATTCGAGATTCAAGATCAGTAATGATTTCTGAGACATGCGCAAATATTATTGCACAATAGGATACAACTGAGTATAATTACTGCGCGCGACATGTGCGTACATGTTGCAGGGTTACTTTCGTTACTGTCTACAGAACGCAATGTTCCATCCAGCCAGGTTTGAGTAGAATAACACGCCCCTGGGCAGCCATGTTGCATTTGACGGAACGTCACCGACAGTTTGTACACAATGCGTGCACCATAGAGAATTCAAGTGTGTTCCATGAAAATTGATTTTTCATATTATTGATCTCGGAGATGACATAATCTCGATTTAAAGCATCTGCTTTATTTCACATCCGAAAATAGATGTCAAATTCACCTACGATTTCAGGGGTCCGACAGTTTAATTGTTGTCAACGAATGTGAAAATTAGAAGAGAGAATAAAAAATTAGAATAAAAATACTCGTCGCCACTTTTCTGTTCAACGACGCTGCTCGAATTTCAGCTACAACGTTTCTGTCGTCGCAAGAAAATAATTACCTGGGAATTGATTTCGATTATTAGAGCAAAGAGAATATTTGAATGGACCGTAACTCGTATTCCCCCATTAAGCTTTATCAAATAGCCCATAGTATTATGCTGTACCAGTCGTAATAGTGAATTTATTTCGAGGAAACTTCTTCGGAACTTCTTCCCGAAGAGGAAAGAAAGTATCAGTGGCAAACCTTGAATGGAATAATAATGTCGATCTTCTCGAGACTTTGCTTGCCTCTTATGAGCATCGGCGCGGCGAAAAAGTAGCGAGGGTTTTAGAAAGTTGAAAGTCTTTTAACCAGAAACGATTTTCGTGTCCCCTTTACGTGTGAAATTGTCGGGACAACTTGGAGGGCGACGACCGTAGTCAAGGAATTTAACGTTCAGAACAATCGAACTTTTAAAACATCGCCCGATCTTTGAACTTTATCTTCCGGCTTCCGGGAAATTTATTTCGCCGGTCGAAGGTTTCGCGGCGATAGAGTGGCAGCCGAGCTTCTTTTTTTTACACGCTTTTCACCGCGGACACCGATTCGTTCGGAACAAATTTTTTTCAAACGACAGACGTATAGAATCGTTTAAATATTAAAAGTCGACGCATCGTCTGTATTTCATGGGCACCGCATTGGCACGATAACTTCCAATGTTTCGTCACTTTCCTTTATCTCGAATCGATGAAATTGTGTCACTGTTGCCGTTCGTTGCAATAATAACGCCGGGAGTATCGCCGTAAATTTTCTATGAATCTCGTAAACTATCGAAACGCGTGTTCTATATTCGATCGGTAATAAAAATGAAATTTCGGTTTTACGAATGCCGAACGTCAGAAGACGTACGCGTGATTGGATTCCGTTCGCGTTCACGTCGACGTCGTTAGATTAGAATAATTGCATTCGTATTCTTAGAATAATTGTTCGGTCAGAGTGGTTGGAACGACAGCCGTTGTTTATTCGACGAGACACGGGTAACGCGATTCGGCTCGATTTCCGTTTAAACCGACGGCATATTCGATTCGATTAGCATCGGCAGGATAATGCGGCAAATAATAATGAAACGATAAATGAAAAAATGAGATATTATAATTCGAAGCAAACGATTCGATGCGGATGATTGAATCGCGGCCGATTCAATATTCACATGCGATTTCCGTTCCGCTTCCTATCCCGTTGCCATGCTCGCTTCTCATTTTTATTTATTCGCGTTTCATTTCATTGAACAATTGATCCCTCTCCCATTGAGTTTCTATCTGCACCCCGCACCTGTGCATACTATTGCACCGTCTATATCCTGATGATTGTTCGCACGTTGCTCACCGAAACAACGGCTATGAAAATTTTACAAAAAATCGTCAAATTATTCATTCATCGTTTAATCATAATCGAAACGAACGACATGTTTGTATTTATTTTTCAGTCGTTGCGCGTGGTTAAACCACGTTGGGCAGATCGACCGCTCTTTAGCGGTCGCTCGAAGACCGTATCAACGACAAAAGCCATGCCACGAGCTTAGTGCTGAATTAATTAATAATTAAATTTCATATTTTCCGTATATTAATTCGTGACCGCCGACAAGCGACCACCGTTTCGTGGCTGCAACGTGGTTCCAAAGTGGTCTGTGTCCGAGTTAAGCTTTGTACCGGCTCGATGCGTCGCTGCAAAAATTAGTTTTTAACTATGACGGCCGCGTCATTCGCGTCGTTCGACTAAACCGAAGAAAGATCGCCGCGTATAGCGATCCGATTCAATTCGAAGGCAATTAGAGCTCGTTAGGACCCGGTAACGACTAATAAAGGTACGCGAAACCGTAGTAATATCCTTGATGGAATTAATTTTACCGAATGGACATTTCTCGCACGGTTATACGGGCTTCTTTAATATTGCGATTCGTATATTACACGAAATGCCCAGAATTATGTTTCTCATTTACTATACTTTTTAATTAGCCTCCCTGTTTAATCAAATATTGGGATTGCCATGCGAAAGAATATTTTAAAGCTTTTTTTTTTCTCTTTTTAACGAAACACAGTCATTCGATAAGTATCGTGTTAAAATATGATTATAAATAGCCCAAAGAGGACACATTTTTAGAGAAATATTATTATACAAAGTTTATTTATATTGTACTTCGTTGTACTATTTTATTTACATTTATTTTATTATATATTGTATACTATTATTTTTTCTATATTATGTTCGATTATATGCAATTTTTAATGCATTCATGTTGCTATTACAATTATTACGTAATGTTATTGAAATAGAGTCATTTGATAAGTATCGTGTTAAAATATGATTACAAATAGCCCAAAGAGGATAGATTTTTACAGAAATATCATTATACAAAGTTTATTTACATTATACTTCGTTGTGCTATTTTATTTATATTTATTTTATTATATATTACATACTATTATTTTCTCTATATTATATTCGATTGTATACAATTTTTAATGCATTCATGGTGCTACTACAATTATTACGTAACGTTATTATTATGCAATTTCACAATCATGACTATTTCTATAAATTGTGAAACGCGGAAATTGATTTATGGCTGTTCTCGAATTGTCATCCATTCTGAAATCAAAGAGAGTGTTCGGACGCCGACCGAGCTTGAACCGCATTCAGCTCGAATCTGACCGATCGGCGATCATTCAAAGAGTCCGATCCTCCTTTGACCTGGTCGATTCAATCGCCCTCGAAGGTCAAGCTGATCCGGTATCGACGATCGGAATCAAAGTTCGGAAGCAGATCAAACAGCTTCGAAAAGCTTAAACACTTCGAGCCAAGTATACGATTAATCGACCAGCTTGCCGATTCATCGAATAATCGCACGTCGCACGTTGTCCAATGTCTCAATTTTCTGTCTCTAATTATGGTCGTGTCAGTTCTTCCATCGACTTTGCGCTTTCTGCAATTAGGTCGTCTAGGAAATATATTTTGCAAAATATCTCGCGTAGCAAGAATATTTTCGATGTTAAGGTGGCAGTTATTTTGCTACAAAAAAACGACTTCTTTGTCGTTCGCGAGCCAAGTATACGATTAATCGACCAGCTTGCTGATTCATCAATCGCATATCGCACGTTGTCCAATGTCTCAATTTTCTGTCTCTAATTATGGCCGTGTCAGTTCTTCCATCGACTTTGCGCTTTCTGCAATTAGGTCGTCTAGGAAATATATTTAGCAAAATATCTCGCGTAGCAAAAATATTTTCGATGTTAAGGTGGCAGTTATTTTGCTACAAAAAAAACGAATTCTTTGTCGTTCGCGAGCCAAGTATACGATTAATCGACTAGCTTGCTGATTCATCAATCGCATATCGCACTTTGTCCAATGTCTCATTTTCTGTCTCTAATTATTGTCGTGTCAGTTCTTCCATCGACTTTGCGCTTTCTGCAATTAGGTCGTCTAGGAAATATATTTAGCAAAATATCTCGCGTAGCAAAAATATTTTCGATGTTAAGGTGGCAGTTATTTTGCTACAAAAAAAAACGACTCCTTTGTCGTTCGCCCGAACGTTGAAATATAACGCACTTCACCGTAGCGAAGCTCCATTCTGCGGGTCTAATTCATACGCTCATTCGACGTCGGACTTCGCATTTTTGCCGGGGCGCGGCCGTAAAGCAGTTAATTTTTCCGGCCGTTTCAATTCCGGAACTGTCCTGCATGTTCTCTTGACCCGCGATAAATCCAGTCGGTCAAGGCTGATAGACGAGCGGTGCGCGGCGTTTCCGTTTCGTTACTGTCGTTTCGCACTATGCTAATCAAAGGGTAATATTATAATTTACGAGCGCATCCGCGGGACACAAAGAAACTCGTTGTCGCTACTAGCAGTTTTATTTGATTTTTTACAACACGTGGCACGTTTTGGAAGCTTTACTGCAACCCCGATTTTTGCCAAATGCGAGAATCTGCGTGACGATCAGCAATTATGCAGTCGCCGTCTGAGTCGACCGCTTTTTATACCGAACCCGTCATGCTGGTCGGAATGACCTACCTCGTATTTTTTAATTCGAAGTAATTAAGATAATAAAGACTCTTTAATGAGAAACAATTGATAATTTTTAAGCTTTCGCGTTTTCGATGAAATTTTGAGCTTGAAAAATCATCTGTTCAATCAGTTTTTTGGTTATTCGGAGTAACTGCAATTTTAAAAAAAATGTTTGCTCATTCTCAAGCGAACTAGACAGTGCAAAATCACCGAAAAGCTCAAGTCGTTTGGACCAATTTCTAGGGGAATCGTTCCGTTCAAAAACGCGTCAGTTTTCCGCGTGGAAATTCTGGAAATCCGCGAAAGATTTCGGTGGACGGCGGTTCCGGTCGGCGAATCCTGCAGGAAAATTTGTACCCAATTAAGAGAAGCACGCCCCGTGAGTTTTATATTAGCTCAGTTTTATATCCGGCTAGGCATTAGTCTCGATCAAAATTTAATTGGACCCGGGAGGAATTAATGAGCAATTAAGGTCTCGCGACAAACGAGGCTAACTCGCCCAGACAGCCGTCGAGTGCTGAAACGGCAGTGGATACCGGCGTTCTGGAAACGGCCGTGTATACACGCTGTCCAATGGAGCTTGAATAATTGCAACGTGACGCGTGTGCCATTGCGCGCCGATGAAACGCGAATAAAATGGAACGGAACGGCACGGAACGGAACGGAACGAAATCGAATAGACTCGACCGAATTCCGCGTCAAGCCGAACACGGTCCGTAGACTTAATCGGGACGGTTTTTTCTCGACTCGGGAGCTCCCGACGATAAACGACGGCGCAGCATTGTGGCTAATTTGTTCGAGCGACGAAGAGAAAATCGACCGTTCGACGTATTTTTAGCGATTCCGCGGAGCGCGTTTCAATTGAATTCGCTCTTCTGTTTTGCATTCCCGTCCGTCGAACGTCAAACCTGAAGAAGCCCTTTCAGTTATGGATTCTGTTGCGAACGAAATGTTGTACGCAGCTGTTTCATGCTTCTTTTTGCTGCGCGACGCGATATAATGTATACAGCAATTTCTACGAATACTTTCTTCTCGCAATAACGACGATTTTCAGATGGTTTTGTTTCAACAGCTTGGGAGCGGCACGAGAGCTTGATTTCGTCGTTGACTTCGGAAATATTGCCGTTTCTTCGCGACGAGTATACTCGTCGAAATCTGCTAATTGGTTAAAGACTACATTCTTATGCAAACTAATCGCATTATTGTTCTAGAAGATTAATTGTGCGATTGTTCTGTAAAATTAGTCGTCGATTTTTCTGTAAAATTAATCGTACGATTGTTCTATAAAATTAGTCGTACGATTGTTCTGTAAAATTAGTCGTCGATTCTTCTGTAAAATTAGTCGTCAATTGTTCTGTAAAATTAGTCGTCGATTGTTCTGTAAAATTAGTCGTCGATTCTTCTGTAAAATTAGTCGTCGATTGTTCTGTAAAATTAGTCGTCGATTTTTCTGTAAAATTAATCATACGATTGTTCTGTAAAATTAATAGTACGATTGTTCCGTAAAATTAGTCGTTGATTGTTCTGTAAAATTAATCGTACGATTGTTCTATAAGATTAATCGTACGATTATTCTATAAAACTAATTACACTATTGTTCTATAAAATTAATTGTATGATCGTTCTACAAGATTTAATATCACAAGATCATTTCATATGATCGACTGTATAAGGAATTTTCTGGTCGATGTAAGAAACGAAGTTAAACACTCTTACATCGACTACTCGCGAACTTTCGTAACTAATACACATATCCCTCCAGCCACTCTATTTGCGCTCATGCCGGTAAATATTGACGGTGGTATAATTTGCTTGCCATCCGTCTAACTATCTTACTTCATTCCTTGTACCTGCCCGTTAATCATTAGGATGCTACGGCGACGTAGGTACATATAATACATAGTTCAGATATTATAGATCATGCCACTATTATACGTATAGCTACGGAACACAATTTCGCTACCAGCTGCCCAAATGTGCTACAACCATAATTACCTCGTTATCACTTAAAATCGTACAGCATGTCGCGATACCCAGGAGATCAATGATCGTTGTTATATTAAAATTCATATTTTAGGATACATTTTGATAATGGACGCGTTGAAATTACAACATGATTGAGTTGAAAGCCGTTTCATTGCAATTAATTAAACAACACTGTAGATCCAACGATTACGATTAAGATATCTTTGCGACACGCGAAGGTATTTATTGTGAACACAGATCTAATCGACGTAAACGAGGCGATTTATGTAAATCGTGTGTTAACTTGTTCGACACGAATCGATATGGTTTAAGTCGTTTAAATGTGCTTATGCGCTTATATGTACTTATATTTCGGTCTAAGTCGCCATCTGGAACAGTTCGAAACGTTCACGTTCCAAAAAGGTTGCACAGTGACCGAGGGCGCAGTTTGCGCCCGACATTTTTGTGACGCGCCGGTCGGAGACAAAGTAAACCGTTCGGAATGACCTCCTTTTCACCTGAATTTTTGTAATCCTGAAACAATGAGCCCGAAATAATTGAGGCTCGCATTCAGCCGCGCCGCAGCATGGACCGTTGCGATTTTAAAGGGCCGACCGAATTGCGCGGACCGCGTCGCAAAGTGCTGTTTCAAATAATAAGGTGCTAAAAATAATGTTACTGTTTCGCACGCACGTCGAGAACAATTAGTCGGTCAATCGTATCGTCGACCGTAATTCGTCGACGCCTGCGAAAATTTTGGTGCTCGTGATGCTGAATTTGTACACGTTTGAACAGTTATCTGTTCTCGACGAGTATTCTCGTCGTAAAGAAATGAGAATATTTTGTGTCACCACGAGTATACTCGTCATTAAGAAATGGCAATGTTTCGAGACATGACGAGTATACTCGTCATTAAGAAGTGGCAATACTTCTTGTTGTGACGAGTATACTTGTCATTAAGAAATAGAGAGAGAGAGCAATATTTCGTGTCGTGACGAGTATACTCTTAAGATTTATATATTATATATTATATTATATAATATTATAATATATAATGTATAAATAATAATATATATAATATATAATATAATAATAATATATATAATATAATATATTATATATATTATATTTTTATACTTATTAAGAAATGGTAATATTTCGTGACATGACGAGTATACTCGTCACTAAGGAATGAAAATATTTCGTACAATGACGAGTATACTCGTCATTAAGAAATAGCAATATTTCCTGCCATGACGAGTATATTAGTCAATCAAAATTGGTAACATTTCGTGTCATGGCCAGTATATTACTCATTAAAAAATGGCAACATTTCGTGTCACGACGAGTATACTCGTCGCACGTAAAAAATAATTACTCTTTAGCGTTCAAATTGCAATTTTCGTGAAAACCAAAGTATATCCATAAACTTAAAAATGTTTGGAATATTTGAAGACCAGGACGAGAGAAATGAAACGAACAAATGAAAAAGTACAATAAATAATTATTATTTAAAAATTGTACTTTAGATGGTATCCTTGTCATAGCTTACTTTTTGCAGCACATTTGCGGCGCCCGCTTTTCAAAGGGTTCGCAACAGCCAACCGGCTAAGCACACATGTCCAGGCCTCGAAATTTCGTTGCAATCATGTTGATGAAACAGTACGCGGATGGGAGAGATTCATTGCGTCACGCGGACCAACCTGAACAGTCCTAGAAATACGTCAAAGCGTGACGGTGTACCTGTCCCTAATGTTCGGTGATGTCTCCGGCGACTGCAATGGCCGTTCAAATGATCATGCGAACGGAGCCTGCGAATGTCATTGACAAACTACTCGACGGGACGGCTGAGGACTAACCGTATCGCTTTTGTCCTATCTCATCCGTCCGTTGTCAGCCACCTTTCTCACGTTGTCTTGCTACCGGCAAGATTGTCACGAGGCTCATCTGCAGCGCCGTTTCCAAGGGAATATCGCGAACCCTTAGTCATCGATTTCAGCGGAACCTTGAGGGTTTATTGAGTGATCCAAGACGAGAATAACGGCGTGGCTCATTCATCCCTCGCACGGTTACGGCTGACGATGCTCCGAAACGCGGACGTTTTTCATGGTAAAACGTTCTCTGGACTTCTGTCGAGAACACGAATTTTAGCAGACGAAAGCTAAACAATGTCAAAAATATTGGGTTGGCAACTAAGTAATTGCCGATTTGTTCAATGAAATAAAAAATTCTTTTTTACTTGGAACGAAGTTTCATCTGTAATGTATTTTCCATTTTGTTCGATGAACTTTTGCCATCTCTCTGGCAACTTGAAAATTCCACGCTCGTAGAAAGTCTGATCCTTTTCGGCCAAAAACTGAGTTAAGTGAGATTTTACAGCGTCATCATCGTTAAAAGTTTTACCACGAAGGGAGTTGTCCAGAGATCGAAATAAGTGGTAATCCGATGGCGCGAGATCAGGGCTGTATGGTGGGTGTAACATCAATTCCCAACCAATATCCATCAATTTTTGCCGAGTGGACAAAGACGTGTGCGGCCTAGCATTGTCCTGCTGGAAAATGACACCTTTACGATTGACCAATTCTGGTCGCTTTTCCTTGACCGCTGCATTCAATTTGTCCAGTTGCTAACATTCACGGATAATAAAAAATAACGTAATAATAATAATAATAATAATTCTATCATATAACATTTACGGATATCATAAAAATGGGAGTGAGAGACATCTATAACTGAAATCGGCAATTACTTAGTTGCCAACCCAATATATATATATAATAATATATTACGAATATATATTATATTGTATATTATTATATATTATATTCCTATTTTTTACCGTATCCTCGTGATATTTATAAATTTATTTTTTGAAAGTTGCATCGATTCACAAGTGCAACGAGAAGACTATTAAAAAGCGATCCATCATCGATAATCCATAGTTAGTTGCCAACCCAATAGAAGAGAGAAACGATTCGAATATTTTTTACAATAATTAAATAAGCTGGGAGTAACGTTTGTTGACGCTTGGACGGCGAGGCTCGGGTCATAATTGATTAGAGATTATAAATATCGTTAGTTGACTTTCTAATTTCTTGCAATTAATTTTACTGCAGTTCATGGAAAAACTGTCTTGTCTAGAATGAACGTCCTTAAAAATACGACGAGAAAGATTGACGAATAAAATCATAAATCATCCTAAACGTACTCGGTTGTATTTTTGTCAAAAAAATGTAATATAATTTGCTGTTCGAGCGTTGATGAACAAGTATTGTACACAAATTGTTGGGCACCGAAATCGTCTGCCACGAGCAGATTTTTCATAAATGATATCTTTTAAATACATACAAAAGAGAACGGATGTTTCGACGAGAAATTACGAATTAATTCGTTCGTAAATTCAGAATCACCAGCGTTCGAATAATTTTTCACAGGAAAGTGCTTGATGCTTGAATAAATACCCGTCCCCCACGTTGATTACACTCATCAATGATTTCATGTTAGCGACGGGATGTCCATTAATGACAGCTGCGGGAATTCTGTATATACTATACTTTACAATATTCCCCGCTGTTCGAAATTCCGGTTTACAACGCAAATATTTACGCGTCGCGTGGTTTCCGTCTGATGTTTTTTGTGGGCAATCGTTACACAGATTAAAGCGGATGATGTACGAGCACGTTGTCCGTTGGCGAGCATGAATATTCGCCAGATGGATTCACCGTCACGTTCTTTTTTTCTTCCGTTTCATTTTTCCACAATAAGTTTCGCTAATATCGCCGGACGTTGGAATTCCGAACCGATAGCACTGGTTGCTGAACTTTCTGCAACTTTTAATTAGGTTGTCACTATCGCTTAAGATACCTGCGTTCGCCGCCGTCGCTTCTCCGATCGGGATAGTTTGTCTCGGTGAATGGAGATTAAAATTTATCGGATAGAATATATATAATATAAATATATATTTATATTATATTTATTATTTATTTATTTTATTATTTATTATTTATTTATTTTATTATTTATTATTTATTTATTTTATATTATTATTTATATTATATTTATATATATAATATAAAAAACATATATATATTTTATTGGACATGGATCGCAATAAAATATCGCTTAAAAAGTAACGCTATTTTTTTTTTTAGTAAAATACGATTCTGCAATATTTCTGCCAGCTATAATCCTGCACACTATCGATACGTTTGCAATAAATGTAATTGTTATTAATGGACACTTGTTCTCGCAGCTTCCAAACCATTTTCGTCTCTGCTTCAGTCGGAATTTGCGAATGAAGCAAATTCTGCATTACGTATAGACGTAATTTACGTTACCCCTTTTACATTGGCCACTCATTAAAAGATAGTTAGCGATTAAAACTTCGCCTACAGGAATACTTCTTCCCGGACTTTTTGCTTAACTTAATCCTGAGAGGGGGGGGGGAGAATTGAGATTGTGGTTCGTTAACAAAAGTATAGCGAACGGGTCAAGAGCTCCGGGATTCAAATATTTCTTCTTCAATATCATCAAAAAACGGGGAAGAAAATTTCTGGAATTAATCATGAACAACTTCTTCCATCCCTTCGGTAATGATCTCATTCGGGCGAAAGAGTCAATGGTATTAAAAGTTTTTAATTTTTCTTTTTTTAAAGTCAGTTAACTCGACCCGATTCGTTTAAATTGACCCAAATTTCAATTCACAAGATACATCATTTCGAAGGTGATGATGTAAATTCTTTAAATCATTGCTGTACTCGCTACGATAATTATTTCACTAAGGATACATGTTATTAATATGTAATTATATCGCCACGTAAATATGTTATTATATGAATATATTAATACGTAAATATGTTACTGCATAAATATATTAGTACATAAATATATTACTACATAAATATATTACTATATAAATATATTACTATATAATATTACTATTAATATATATTAATATTAATATTACTATATATTTATATAGTAATGTATTTACATTACTAAACAAATTTATTATTACACAAATATATTACTACACGAACACATTGCTACAGAAATATATTATTACATAAATGTATCACTATATAAGTATATTACTAAATAAATATATTATTACACAAATATATTACTACATAAATATATTATTGCATAAATATATTATTATATGAATATATTGCTGCATAAACATATCACTACATAAATATATTACTACATAAATATATCGCAATTAATTCACAAGCACGTAAATAAACTATCACCGAAAAAAATTATCTCGCACGGATTACACCAGTATAATAATCACCCATGACTCTGAAAATTACTGCAACGCGAGCGTCAATAAACAATCGTACGAAAGCATGCTGCACGTATCATTTCCGAGTGAAATCAACTTGCAATCTAAACAGTTGCGATATTTTCTGATACAACATGCTACGTGAATCATTCACGCGATCTACGTTGAATCCACAAGTGGGTATGTTAGGATAAATATTCGCGCATTGCATGCGGTATTATTATCGTTAAATTGAACAGCTATCTGTTTGTTTCACACTTTTGATATCATTTTCTGCAACGTATGTACGTACGTATCTCGTGAATCGTCGAGATCTATTATCACGAAATGGAATGCTTCGAGATTAAACGATGGTCGAAGTTTTCATTCGCAACGCGAACTACAACGTACAAATTTGTTAGCCTGAGTGCACGCTGCCAATTATGTAGAAAATTCGAATCGAATGAATCAATTTGATTTTCAATTAATGTAGAAACCGCGATAGCGTATTTAGCGAAACCGCTGCGATTTTTATCGACATATATATATCGCATAAGTATATCGATTTGTTTAGTAATTTTCCAAGCCTTCATTATCATAGCAATTGCGCTATAGAAGCGATCGTTTCACTTTTTCTAGGGCTTTCAATTCTTAGTTTGCTTTGTAATATCGAAAAAAATTTAAAAGATTGAAAAAAGATATGCCGAATTAACGAAGAACAATTGGAAATATTGCGTTTTGTTTCGCGTGCATGCATGGCAGCTTTTGTCATAAAAGAAAGCCCGGTATCAATTTCTTTTTTTTCCACAATAAACTGAAAACAAAGCGCAAAAGCTGATTCGAAATTCGGAACTTCTATTAACGACACGTTCGAATTATTTGAAACATAGTTACGCTCGATGGAATTAAAAAAGAATCGACCGATTGAAATTAAACTAGCTTTTATCATAAAAGAAAGCCCGGTATCAATTTCTTTGTTTTCAACAATAAACTGAAAACAAAGCGCAAAAGCTGATTCGAAATTCGGAACTCCTATTAACGACACGTTCGAATCATTTGAAACATAGTTACGCTCGAAGGAATTAAAAAAGAATCGACCGATTGAAATTAAACTAGCTTTTATCATAAAAGAAAGCCCGGTATCAATTTCTTTGTTTTCAACAATAAATTGAAAACAAGCGCAAAAGCTGATTCGAAATTCGGAACTTCTATTAACGACACGTTCGAATTATTTGAAAGATAGTTACGCTCGAAGGAATTAAAAAGGAATCGACCGATTGAAATTGAATTAGGTCCGCCCTGTTAAAATTGCACTTGCGTAGGCAGAATCGAATGAAACGAGGGTAGCCTACGAGGTTTCGATCACTGTGTCTCCGCGTGCCATTATTTCGACAAGGAACGTCGCCGGTTTAACACTAAACCTACCAAGCTAATAATACTTATTAACTTAGCTATTAATTATATAATACTAACTGGCATGTACTGCTTCACAAAAGTGAGAAGACCGAATTTATTTAGAATTCGTAAAGCTTTTATTATAAAACTTGCTCCAGTAATATAACTTATTCAAGTGTTTTCCACGAACGCGTCTCGGAACTTTGCAGAATTGCAAAATAAGAAAGCGGTCACTGTGACCGCGGTAGGTTTAGTGTTAACACTATGCCGTCCGCAGATCTTAGATATGATTCTTTTGTTTGACGCCGGTATAACAGCTCAGAAATTTGAGATTTTAGAAAAAATTTCGAAGATGGCGGTAATATAAATTCCTAAAATTAAGATAAGTCATCCAAGAATTTTCGTATTTAATTCTTAGTTAAATTAGCACAATGCTATAGTTAGTTTGCTGCCTTTTAACACCCAAGAAATATAGTTCAAATGTTATTTCAGTTTTTGGAAATGGCACCAAGGTGGTACCACCGGCATAAAACGGATAGTTTTTGCATGGCACCAGCGTGATGTCACTGGACGGTATAGTGTTAAGATCGCGAACTCACCCTGCAGCTTAGGCGAGAACGGAAGAAGTTAGCAGGATTCGACTATATACGGTTCAGAGGTAGTCGGTAGAATCAGCTTGAAACGTAACTGCCGAGTGAATTCGAGGAGGGTATCTTTGAATTTCCCCATGAATGCGTCGGCCGAAAGATAAAATCCGTCATTAGGACAGCTCCGTGATATAATACAGTGATCCCGCACCGGTCGGATATATTCACGGTTAAATTCTCCGTAACGGAGGAAAGCCGGAACGAAGTAGACCGCGTGGCTTCTAGCTGCGAGTAGAAAGGGTCGATAGCCCTGCTCGTACAGCGCTCGCGCCATCCGCCTGCTATAGACAGTTACAAGAGTTCCCACGCACACACGCGCCAAAAATTGGGACGTATCACCCGTGATCAGGCCACGGGATTTTTGTGACAGATACGCTTCAGGATGTTCGATTCCCATTTATCATCGTTCAAGCTCTTCGCTCCGCATTCGTCCTTTCATAGATCGTTCTTATATAATTGTTAAATAAAAGTCAACCTTTTTGCGAATCGATGTCGTTCTTTTGCGGATCATATTCGCCTTGTTTTACTATTTTTTTAAAGTAAAGTTAATACTTTTGCAGAGAGAGACAGAGAGAGAGAGAGAGAGAGAGAGAGAGAGAGAGAGAGAGAGAGATCATATTTACCTCGTTTTAGTATTTTTTAAAAATACAGTTAATACTTTTGCAGAGAGATAATATTTACCTTGTTCTATTTTTTTAAAATAGAGTTAATACTTTTGCAGATCAAATTTACCTTGTTCTATTTTTTTTAAAATAAAGTTAATACTTTTCAGATCATTTTTATCTTGCTTCTTTTTTAAAGTAAAATTTAACCCTCTTGCTGATCATACTTATCTTGTTTCCTTTTTTAAATGAAATTCATCACTTTGCGAGTCACATTTATCTTGTTTCTTTTTTAAATAAAATTCACCACTTTGCGAATCACATTCACTTCGTTTTGTTTTAATATAAAATTCACCCCTTCGCAGATCATATTTATCTCGTTTTTGACTTTTCAATAAAATTCACCCCTTCGCAGATCATATTTATCTCGTTTTTGACTTTCCAATAAAATTCACCCTTTTGCAGATCGTACTCGCTTCCCTTTCAAATCGAGTATCGCCATTTTGTAAATCAACTTCATCCCTCTGCAGATGTTATTAACCCTCATCGAATCAAGCTCACACTTTTACAAATCAATTTCATCCTTCTGTCAGATTTTTATCAGCCGCTTTTCTTCTTTTTAAATCAAGCTCGCCTTTTCTTGTAAATATCCGTTCGTGTACATTAAATATTAATACTTTGTCCCACGAGGGTAAGGGCGGCGTTTCTTCGTTTACTTAGTTTCACCTTACTTCCTCTTAGTACAATATTTATCGTCTTCCGATTCGACGGTCTTCCTTTTAGTGTACTTATTTTTATGATAGGAAATCACGTTGGGCACGCTGCTTAAAAAATATTGTCGATCGCTCGCGAACATCCCTCGTTCAGTATACTATTTGTCGTTATTTATTACTCAATTTATAATGATTAAGTCAAATCGGTACAAATTTTTCCGTTTATCATACTTATGCATATGCTGAAACACACTAAGCTTAGACATGTACATAATACAAGATCTGACGCAAAGATTTGCGTGACGCAAGATTTTACTAATTACAGTAAACTCTCCCTAATTGGTGCTCAGATTATGCATAAAAATGGACAATTTGGGAAGAGGAGATACGATTAATCGAGCCTTGAGGCTCGTTTTTTATAGTTGTTGAAAATCAGTAACTACAAGGACAAGCTGCAGGGCTCGAACAATCGTGTCTCCTCCTCCCAAATTGTCCATTTTCGTTTCCAAGCTGAGTGTCAATCACGGAGAATTTACGTTTCTTTATGTAGCCTCAAACTCAGTCCATCGAGCAGAATATTTTTTCATGAAGCAATTATTCCATAGAGCATTGCTCGCATCAATCAGGATACAAAGTGCTGCATTCAATAAATCGCATCGAGCTAGCGAGGCGTGAGCAAACACAAGATACGTGTGATTGCAATTTCTAGGGATTCTGTTATTTCCCGTATTCTGTGAAGCTGCTATCACGGCCACCGCCATATTGATTCCGCTCATAGCTTCGCTGTCCTAATGAAGAGATCGTGATGATGCGTTTTATAGAAGCGAAATCAAATGTATTATTGCCATTCACGCGACCGTAATAAACTGGACGCGACCACGGTTTTTCATTTTTTTTACGGGAGCAAAATCAGACGTACATTGTCGATCATAAAACGATGTCGGCGTCGGACATTTTCGCGCAGCAGGAGCGCGGAAATGAAAAATACGCGTGGCCACAATTCTCTGCAAACAACATTATATTATTTTGTTCAATGATCCTTTTTAAACATCGCGTCCGTGTCAAATTGACTTTTTCATTTATTTATTACATTTATCATTGCATTTATTTATTATGTTTATTAATACACTCATTTATTACATTTATTGTTACATTTATTCTCACATTCGTTTGTAACATTTATTATTACATTCATTTATTACATTCATTTATTACATTCATTTATTATATTTATTATTACATTTATTATTACATTTATTATCATATTTATTATCACATTTATTATCACATGTATCATTACATTCATTTACTATATTTGTCATTACATTTATTATTATATTTGTTTATTAATTGAAGACTCAAGATTAAAAGATAGATTTATGTTATACGGTTTTCTTTCTTAATTACACTCATGAAGATTACAATCGATACTGTAACTATGTACATTTCATATGTACGATTTAAAAGGTCCTAGTAGGCCTGTAAATAAGTAACACATTTTTTTATACTATTTCCCAAAAATTGATACATTCGAACAGACAATTTCGTTTCTCGTTAACGTTAATCGCATTATTAATTGTCTTATAGTTCGCAGGTTCGTACGCGTAAACACCTGCAATTTACGCTCATAATTGAGTGACCACTCGTTTAGTTTAGAAGTCCCAGTCGCGGGAATAAATGGATTACGTCGCATGTGCGAAGCACGGCTGCGATAATTCGGTTATGCATGTTAGGTGATTTTGCCGCGCGTCGACGTAATTACCGTATTCCCGTGTTGTTTCGCCAGAGAAAGAATCGAACAATTGCAGCGCAAACGCCACTGTCACGAACGATGAAAGAGGCGAGAACTGCTATAATAAATATATGGAATATTAACGAAAAACAAATTTGAAATAAACAATCGTCACAATCGTATTAACCCTTTGCGCATGATGAGCAATTTAGGACGAAGATAAAGGCTTTGCGATTAAAGTGCAAATTTTTATGGGAATTCTCATTCACATGAATTGTTCTTTTAAGAAAAGAATCTCAAGAAGAACATCGATCAATGATAAAATTACTAGGATTACTATGACAATAATACAGTGGTACAATTAATTTTTTGTTTATTATTCAAGCATATACAGGGTGTCCCGAAAATGTCTCGCAATCCGCAAATGGGAGGTTCCTGAGGTCATTTGAAGCAACTGTTTCCTTCGCGAAAATTTTCTCCGAGGCTTCGTTAACGAGTTATTAACGAAAAACACTGACCAATAAGAGGCGAGCTCGGCTGGCACGCGGCGGCCCAGCCAACGAGTGCGCGGAGCCCAGCTCCGCTCATTGGCTCGGCCGTCTCGCGTCAAATGATCTCGCCTCTGATTGGTCACTGTTTTTCGTTAATAACTCGTAAACAAAGCCGCAGATTGCATTTTCGCCAAGGAAAAAGTTGCTTCAAATGACCTCAGGAATCCCCTACTTTCGGATTGCGATACATTTTCGGGACACCCTGTATAATAAAGTCAAAATGACTGATTTTTGTTGCTTTTCTTTTTCTGTTGCTGTCATCGAAATTATAAAAATCTATCGACGAGAATCGCGTGCGAGATTCGAATCGAATTGCAACATTCGCATCGCCATGAAACAATGCGCGTCGGCCGCGTTTAGGTGTCGGTAGTTCCAGCGTGAAACCCATAGTTCACGCACGTCACAATATCGCGGGAAGTTCGTGATCGGACGACGTTATCGCGCATATTTCGCGAAACACCGCGAACGTTCCTCGTGCACATTACACAATTGCCAGAAACGTTGAGAGGGTTACATATCCACGACAATTTATATTCTCTTCGGGAAACATTTCCGATGCTCGTCTCCGTTCGCAACACCTCGCGAAACGTCTCGTTATCGCATAGGAGAAATGTTACGCAAGAGGGCTGCCTCTGTTACTGCAACAAATTTTTGTCGCCCGGAGAACGTCCCGGCGTAACACTTTTCCCTCTTCTTTTACGCGACAGCGACCCATTTCTCTCGGGTTACACAGAAAGAATATCGAGGATCCGTTGAATAGCGAATTAATGCAATCGGACGACTCTACGTTCAGCTGCATACCTGTTTCACGACCTGTTTGCCGTCCTTTTACTTTCGGATCACCAGGCCCGAATATCATAGTAACAAGATCAGAAGCTCGAGCAGGTAATTGTGTGAATATAGATCCTCGAAGTGTGTGTCTTTCACTTTGCGGTACTCGAAAAAAGAGAGAACGCAAAATACCGGCTGCATTTTTCCGCGAGAGTCGGTAAGCTGTTGGTGCAGAAACGTGAGTGATTATGAAACGGTATTGCAATATGCGACAGTGGCGTTTGTAAAGTGCAAATAAATATCTGTCCGCTGACCATGGACTTCGTCACTGATTCGCTATAGAGTCGTAGTCATTGCGATAGTGGTCGATGCTTGGATGTGTGTGATTGTGGTAAACGGTAATTGATTTCTCATTTAATTTCTTTTTTTAATATGACTCCAAAAGAACACTGTTGATCGATCTGAAAAGTGAAGCTGTTGAAATGAAAGTGCAGCAAAATTTGAAATTAGGATATCAATGCTTGATAGCAATGTTTAGAATGATTTATGTTGGAAGCATAAAACTGCTTTTATGACATATGTGTTCACATATTTAGTACATTTTTAGTTGATGTAAAAATAGCATAAAATATTTCTGGAATTTAACAGGCAAGACGATATGGAATCTATAAATATTTAAACAACTATTATTCTTAACGACTTGTAATTTAATAGAGACAATTTCGTGTCTACGGGTAGCATAAAAACACATAATTAAAACATTCGATAGGAATATTGCAGCTTTTCAAATTTTCTAGATTTTCAAGAATTTTCGAATAATTATCGAAGTAAGTTGATATTCGAATGTGATTGAACTGAACCAGCAAGGGAGAGAGAGAGAGAGAGAGAGAGAGACAGAGAGAGAGAGAGAGAGACAGAGAGAGAGAGAGAGAGAGAGAGAGAGAGAGAGAGAGCGTATCGAATATCCAATTAATTAATTTCAATATGAATTCTAACTGATTGATGCTAATGTGAATATAATATTATATGATTAGTGTGGTATTATTGGCACATTCGACCGATCTGACAGCAAGAGAAACAATTTTTATTTCTCTGTGAATTTTATCCTGCGACCAGCTTCGTCGAAATTAGAAGAGAGTACAAATGAAGCTTACGAGCCGGCTTGATTGCATTTCTTCGCAGTTATGTCATAAATAATTCGTTGCAAGAGGACCATAAAATGGTAATAAAAGTGTAAGCATTGCTATAGAGTAAGAATAATACTGCCATTCTAGCAGTGTCCGTAGCAATAAATCTTCGTATCAAAACGGTGTCATAAAGTTTGTATAAAATACACGTAGTATAGTTACTAGTATAGTTACTTCAATACCAGCGAATATTCGAACTATAAAATATCGTCCTATTTTCGTTAAAACATCGTGGACTAATATTAAACAATATTTAAAATTCGTATATTGTAATTTAAAATTTGTAAAAATTGTAATTTAATATTTTCGTAATTTAAACGGTCAACTAACAAAGTTGCTTCGGTTATCGAATAATAATTTTGTTTCGAATAATTTTTAGCACCGATGGTATTCTATCTTAATCTCTTGTCTTAATATTATTCGTCTTAAATGAAGTTCCTATTCTTCAACGTTCGCACAACGTTCTCAAAGTACAAAAGCTCGCGTAGATCGTCGAACGTCGTTCGCCACGTGGAATTTTCTAGCCGGTTAATTGAATTTTCGTTTCTCATCCCGCGAGTTTTATAAAATGATTAACGATATAATTAGATTGCGCATAAAGATCCGCGGACAACTTGTAGGTAGCATAAATTTTATCTGACCGGGTAAATTCACTCCGTAGAATTTTAACAGCAGTCCGAGCCGGTAATTGAGATTCAGAGTACGTTCTATTATAACCATAGAACAACGGAAAGAGTGTTAATTATTCCGATGTAGAGCCACTTATGCTAACATCAACGTGGAATATTTATACTCTCATTTTCGAGGCAGAACGGAATACGATGTCGGTAATTTGAATAATTATACATAGCACAGTATGTTTCAATTCGCGACGATGAATTCTACATCTCCTCGATAAGAGGAACAGACTATGTTGATATTAAGTAAATCCGCGGCGTGAAATTAAGACAATTAATTCTACCGTTTAGAATAATTCAAATACCATAATTCGAATAATTCAAGTACCATAGTTCGATTAATTTTAAGTACCATAATTCGAATAATTCAAATACCATAATTCGAGTAATTCAAATACCATAATTCGAATAATTCAAGTACCATAATTCGAATAATTCAAATACCATAGTTCGATTAATTCAAATACCATAATTCGAGTAATTCAAATACCATAATTCGAGTAATTCAAATACCATATTTCGAGTAATTCAAATACCATAATTCGAGTAATTTAAATACCATAATTCGAATAATTCAAGTACCATAATTCGAATAATTCAAATACCATAGTTCGATTAATTCAAATACCATAGTTCGATTAATTCAAATACCATAATTCGAGTAATTCAAACACCATAATTCGAGTAATTCAAATATCATAATTCGAGTAATTCAAATACCATAATTCGAATAATCCAAATACCATAGTTCGAATAATTCAAATGCCATAATTCGAATAATCCAAATTCGATTCAATCGGCGTTCAATTCGATCGTGATTTTTCTTACAGCTATAACTTAGAACAGCTTTTTTTATTATTAAGTAAAACGTGTTCACTACGTGAAGTAGAAAAGATAGCGGACAAAATAATAGCGCGTGTAAAATTAATTCAGTTCCATATGTAAAGTACGATCTTGCGGTGGTTTTTCCATACATGATATCGGCAGCGAACGTGTTAACAGTGTCGATAGTTGCTTCGACACGTTTGGCTATCGAGTATCCGAGAATGGTTATCGACTGTCCGCCAGAAAATAGTTGAACGATGTTTGTAAAATCCGAGGACAGCCATAGCGATCATGTTTCTCCCACGCCGATACCTAAAACACAAATTCCGCGCGTTTGTAATTTATACGAGTTCGCGAATGCAACATTGTTGAAATCGCGGCGCAATTTTCTCTTATGTATTATCGAAGTGATAAAGCAGCTTTGATTAGAAATCGTCGAACGCATTTCTTTACTCGGACACGAGCTGTTACAAAAATTCTGAAAAATTACGATAAATTCCATTTCGTTATTCGTACGATACGAGTTTTAGGTCACTTTTAGACCTCGGTGAATTTAGCGTTAATAAAGCAGAACAGACCGCTGATTAGCTTCACTGCAAGATACATGTTCGGCCATAATTCAATCCCCCCGATCGTAGATCGCGAACCGCATTCCCATTGTGATTTATCCGCGCGCGGCGGACTTGTTGCGCGCCGTTATAATATCGGGAGAGTAACGCGCGGATCGCCGTGAAGATGAACGGAAGGAAGCGGACAATAGTCCCGGCGTACGCGCGAGTGAAATATTTTTTATAGGCGCGCATAAAACCGACGTCGCAGGCCGATGCCGGCGTGAACCGGTCCGTCGAGCGGAGGATCATCGATCGGCGCACAAAGCCAGGCGCGCGCCGCGCCGTTAAACAGCTAAGATTTTCGTTCATGCAGGCTACGATTTCACAAAGCTGGGCACACTTGTTGCCCGGCCGAGCTTGTCGAGCCTGTCGGCCGAGTGTCTCGTGCGTGAGACAACAGCACGTAAATAGTTCCGTGCGATATTTTCAGCACCGCGTCCGGAATTTCTACGCGATCGACGCTCGCGAGCGAATCGATCTCGCGAGCGTCGCGAATTCGCTAATCAATTCGAAATTGTAGAAGACGGTGATACTGACGTCGGTGACGTCGATCGCGATTCTAGAGGGTCGAATGTCCTAAAACGAACTCTCTTGCGTCCATGGAATGAGCATCTATTTCACAGTAACTCACGAAAGTGTTAGAATACCTTTTAAATAACATCTTAGTCGAATGAATTCCTTTATGAATAAATTTTTATTTGAGTACAATATTATTCGAATAACAGCTTGATCGAATCAATTCTTGTTTAAACGAATTCTTCTTCGAATGAATTCTTATTTGAATGAATTCTTATTCGAATGAATTCGTGTGTGAATAAATTCTAATTCGAATGAATTTTTATTCGAATAACGTGTTATTCGAATCAATTACTATTCGAATAACGCCTTATTCGAATGAATTCCTATTCGAATAATGTCTTATTCGAATGAATTTGAATTCGAATAAATTCGTATTCGAATAGCTTTTTATTCGAAAGAAATTCTTATTCGAATAACTTGTTATTCGAATGAATTCTTATTCAAATCAATTCTTATTCGAATGAATTCTTATTCAAATCAATTCTTATTCGAATGAATTCTTATTCGAATCAATTCTTATTCGAATGAATCCTTATTCGAATAACGCCCAATTCGAATGAATTCATGTATGAATAAATTCGTATTCGAATAACACTTTACTCGAATGAATTCCTATTCGAATAACATGTTATTCGAACGAATCCCTGTACGAGTTAATTCTTATTCGAAGAATTCCTGTACGAATGAATTCAGATTCGATTGAATACTTACTCGAATGAATTGATATTCGAATAAATACATATTCGAATAAATCCTTATCCGAAAAAATTCCTGTACGACTAAACCGTCACCCAGACAAAATCTTGTCAACGAATAAAATAATTTTGATTCGTTAGTCCCCCGTCCCCCACCCGAACAACACTGTCGCCCATCTCTGTCTTCGACTCGTCCTTCCGGATAAACAGGAAATACATATTATGAATAGCTGCATACATCGAGCGGTAGTCATCGGTAAACGATCGCAAGGTGAAGAGCAAAGAACGTTCGCGTGGTCCCCGGTTTTTGCTCGTGCTTCAAGACTGGCGAGTCGTGTCGCGAGAAAGCAGCCAACGGAATTAATTAACCGACCCTCGCGCCACCGATCCGATACGTATGGACCGTGACGTTCTACGCTGTTGAGGGATTACGATTTCGTGACCGGTGGGTGCGCAACTGGTTCGTCGAGATTGCTGCGGGTATAAATTTCTCTTTATCAAGCGTCTAAACTTTCGGACGAGATTCGTTCCGGTTGTGTGTACAGACAGATTTCCAGCGTGCGATGGTGAGTCAACAATTATTTACGTTCTGAGGGTAGAATTTATTCCAATCAACGTTTAGGAGAGACGAAGTTGCCCTATAGAGGTTTGATTTCGTACAAAAATCGCAGTGCATTATTTGCTTACGTATGAACGTGTAAATATATAAACTATAAATTTGTTATAAAGTTCAGTTTGAAGTGGAACTCTAATTATTGCTTGCTTGAACAATGCTAATAGTAAATAGTATAGTGTAAAAAGTAGTATAGTAGTGAATAGTATAGTGTAGTAATAATAGTAGTATAATCGTATAATACTGTAAACAATAGTACAGTAATAAATAATATATTGTAGGAAGTAGTATAATATTAATTTATATAATATTGGCAGTATAATATTATTAATTTATACTGTGAGAAGTAGTATAGTATTAAATAGTATACTGTGAGAAGTAGTATAATATTAAATAGTATAGTGTGAAAAGAGAGTAGTATAATATTGAATACTACACTGTGAGAAGTAGTATAATAATAAATAGTATACTGCAAGAATTAATACAGTAATAAATAATATATTGTAAGACGAAGTGGAGTAATAATACCTCGAACAACTTTTCCAATTATTTTTAATTAACATCATTTCCTCCGAAGGCAACTCCCGATCGATGCGTATCAATTTGAAAGTAATTTAATCGTGAGCCGTTTGTCGTTATCGAAGAACTTTCGGAAACCGATAAATTACTCGTCGGTGTCCTGTAAACATATTGTTGAGTCGCGATGCGAGAGAAGAACCGGTACAGTTTGGACCGAAGAGGACGAGAAGTTCACAAATTTATGACATTATGTAAAGTAAATGATCGTAAGCATCAAAGTTCCAAGTACAGAGAAAATTCGAGTGGAATTCGGAAAGGAGCTCGAGCGAAAAGTTTTAAAGCGATTCCGAGATCCTGTTCCGCATCGAAGACAGAAGGTGAAAAAGTACATTTCGTTGCTTAAAGATCCTTGATCCGATGCTTAGCATCGAATTCGTTTCCCCGTGTGTTAAGTGAATCGTAAGTTTCCCGGCAACTTTTGCGTTTCAGGTCGCGACAGGATCCCTTCCGCGACAGCCGGATCAGTTTCGCCGACGTTCGAGCTTGTAATTAGCTCAATTAGCACGAAAACTGAAATTTAAGGAGACCTGCGACGAAGCTTGTAATTTCTCGGAGTATCAATAAGTTTATATTCATTTTTATTGCGCAAACTGTGACTCCTGGGAAATTCGCTTTTTAACCCTTTCGCTACTACGGGCCACTATAGTGGCCCTCCATAAGATGTCACTGAGGTACTACAGGCCACTATAGTGGCCTTTCGTATGATGCCACTGAGGTACTACGGGCCACTATAGTGGCCTTTCATAAGATGCCACTGAGGTACTATGGGCCACTATAGTGGCCTTCCATAAGATGCATTATATTGCATAATGTTATTTCCTCTCATACTGTAAATTAAAGAGCGCATGCTAAGACGTTATAAATACCCTGGAATACCCTTTATTTATAAATACCCTTTGGAGAGAAATTTTTTCGTACGAAAACATTCAAGCAGCTTGGGTTCTCCGCCGCGGTACTCCCGCTGACGATCGGCGTCGCGTAGCGTGCAGTGATGTCGCGGCGCTCCGTTCAGCGGAAGTACCGCGGTGGAGAACCCGCCCGTAGCGAAAGGGTTAAACATTATTGTTCGTTCTCCGAGCGAGATATCTCGTCTTAAAACGTGTCTCAACGTTATTCGATCGAAATTATGCGAGATCGATGGAGAAATTGAATTCCGTTTCGGTTAGATTTCAAGTGACTTCTCGACGTTACAACGTTGAATATTAACGTTATTATTTCGTTCACAGTTCCGATCTCCATTAAGCATTTCTATGCAAATTGTTTGTACGAATCCGTTTCTGTGCAGCAACAGCTGTGCAGCGTTGCTTGCGTGTCGACAAGGTTCCTGGCGACTTTACTTCTATTTGCGACTGTAATTCGGCCCCGAACGCGCTCGTCGAATGCGCACGAACTCCAAAAGGAAATGTAATTCAAATTGCATGCGACGTTAAGTGTGACTGGTTTCAATTATACCCGGCTTTGTTCGGACCGCTTGCCGGGGATCAGGTACCCATGTAACGCCTCGGAACTCGTAACTCGATACACCGTAACGCGCACTTGCTTCTTTCACGTTTCTTCTCGACGAATTCAATCCGCGTGCGCGTTAAGAAATGTAATTGAGAACGCGCTGGACACGTGCGATTTTACAGCCACCTTTGGCGCACAGTTTCTCGTCCGAGCGTCTTTTGGTAGACGCGACTTTCGGCTAAACCTATTGTCGAAATCTTCAGGGTGTAATTGACGTTGTAAATTGATGATGTAAACTCACGTTCGACTCTTGGAAAGCTGAATGTTAAAAATAGGAAATGTGAAATAATCGTAGAATGGAATTCTTTAGTTTATCGTCCGCAGATATTCTCAGCAGTCGAATTGCGGTTTGATAAAATGGACATTTGATGAAATCGAGGTTTGATGAAATCGAGATCTGATAACATTGACATACGATGAAATTGAGATTTCATCTAAACAAGCGCTCAAGTTCGATGTCCCCTCAAATTGAGTTTTCGATCCAGTTCCATTTTAGTTATTTCCAATCCTGTTCTTCGTTCATAATTAACTATCGTTCATACATTATTTTATCTTCGAAATTGATCTAGCGAGCTCAGAAATGGCACGGCGCTGTGAATAATATAGAATCGAGCTTATTTTACTCATTTGGTAAAGGCCGCTGTTCTCGTTCGAATTACGTTTCGTGTATCTTCATTTGTGTCGCAGAAGACGGGATTAGTTTCAAATGGAAGTCCACAAGCTTACAAAAAAGGTCCGACCAAATTAGCAGCATTCTTTGTAAATGAAAGAAAAAACCTAATTCGCAGAATCGCTTCGCGTGACGAAAACTGGCGACCCTGTCCTCTAACGTGCACAAGAAAGGCCAAAAAAAATATACATACCAACTATTTCCCATTTAAACAGGTAGAATCTTTATAAAGATTTTTTTTTTAAATTCGCACGTACAAATTGGGCGATGTCTCCTGATAGGAACAATGTCACCGAAATGATAGTGAAACATAACAACAGATGATCGAAGCTGGCTAATGAAAAATACGATGGGACATTTTTTGTATCTCCTATTTCATACTGAGAAATACGAAATTTCAGAATTTGTCATGCACTTGCAATCCCGAATACGCGTTTGTGTAATATTTTCTATGCTGTCTGACAAATGCTTGATGTTTCTACTTGTCATAGGATATATCCCATATCTTGCAATGTGCAGCTTCGAAATCGGTCTTATCATTTGCTAACAATCAGTTTACATTAAGATAACGAAGCAAATAATCAATATGCTGTCAGTGTAAATGCTTATGCCCGTTAATACCGGTGGGAATAATTATAATATCAACGTATAAAAATGCTGAGTATAAAGTATTACTTTAAATTAAATTTGGCACAGCTTTCTGCGAAATAAAAACTTAGTGCATCGATTGCGATAATCGGGAGAATGCAGAAACATTTGTGCCCTTCTTCTCGAGTAATTTTAACGATTTATAAATAATGCAGTCAAATCGTTCAATTCGTCGAGCGCACGAAATCCGCAGTCCATTTGTTACAAGACGTCAAAAGGAATGCGGGAACGCGACGAAATTCAACAAGTGAGAATAACAACGTCGTTTGAATAAGCGACTGCATCGACTTCACTGTTTACCGATGGAACAAGACGTCTAACGTCGGCCGTACGTACGCGACAGACGTGCTGGGTCGGATATCATTCCAGTAAATTAGTGTCTGTCAATTAAAAAGTTCGACCGCGATGAATTCGCGGGACTCGTTCTTTCCCACGCGCAAATGGAAATGAAAACGGTGTCCTGAATAAACAACGCCGCGCTGATTAATGCAACTTCCATTCCTATCCGTTTACTTGACAGCGGTGGCCTTTGTCCCGGGACGACAGTGCACCGCGTTCCAAGTATCGATACGAAATCGCGACGTAATCGTTATTCTAGCACCAACTGTCACGATAAATCGAATGCGTTCGAACTGAGATAAACAATTCACCCGGTAAATATCATCGAGTTATTGGCAGACTGCGTTTACATGGCTCCAGTTACCAACGCCTCGGACAAATTAGTAATTAATGAATTCTGTTTCAGTGTTTTCAAAATGATCTCTCTGATCTCATATTTTTCTGGTGGTATTAACGAATTTTATACAAAATAAAGGTCTATCGAAAATACTCTTTTGGCTCTGCTTTGGGTAGAACTGCATCGTTGTCTGCGAATAGTATTGGCGACTGCGTTTTTGTGATCCTCGCGTTCGATGCGATCTTCAGCTAATACTTAGATCCAGATTCTACGGTTTTGTAGTGACTGGCCAAATGTCTCTCTATTCAGAGAAATGCCAATTTTCACGTTATTGTGGAGTAACTTGTAATATTCGGCAGCATGGACAGCGACGGCCATCTTGTCGCAAGATTACGGATTACTGCAGAGTGACGCAAAAATCGGCATTTCGGAGACCGAAGAGACCTAGAATGAACTATTAGGAAACAGAATTGACTAGTTCCGAACTTGTTATTCCGATATTGAAAGCTCAAAACGAAATATTGTATCGTATTGTATCTTGTATTTTCTATGTGACTTCGATCTGATATCTTTTTTCGATCGCAGCGTTCGCTTCAGCGCCGCCTATAGCAATCTAGCATGAGCTAGAAGGTAGCTGGATGATTTCTGAGCCACGCGAATAGTTGCAGAGCGGTTTGTGTCGGAGGTATCATCGATAATCGGCGAAACAACTCGGGGAGGAAGACGCTCGGCACATCTCACGCGGAAAATTCGAAACTTTCGACCAATCTTTCCGATACATCGGAAAACATTGATTAGAGTTCGCCGTTGAAATATTGCCAAGCTAGCGCTGCTCTAAACGAGAAGTTCGGGGCACAGCATATTACTGAAATTCCGTGTGCTCGAACGAAAATATCCGTTTAATATGCTTGAAAGTAATGACGCTGATTTCTGGCATTTCCTCCTCGCAGTATCCATAATTAATGAACCTGGCATCGATAAACCATGGAAGCCAATTACCAAATTCAAATGGCTGTAACTTTGACATTTCTTTGAATCGAACTGCAAAATTTCAGGGACATATTCCTCAGAGATATGATACTTTGAAGAAAATGCAATAAAAAGTCGATACTCTTATCCTTTCGAATGAGATTACCTCAACAATTACCATCGGCAAATAATTAAATAAAATAAAAATCACGCTCTGTAGAAATCACGAGATCCAGCGCTAGAACCAGTGCGGTCGTAGCAAAAATACAAGGTGTCCAAAAATTATCGTACAGACGAGAAATTCCTGAGGGATTCCTGAGCTCATTTGAAGTAACTTTTTCCTCAGCGAAATTGCAATCCGCAGCTTCGTTTACGAGTTATTAACGAAAAACAGCGGCCAATGAGAGATCGCGTACGACTGACGCCCCGCCCTCGCGATTACTGCCGTTGCGTCAGACGGCCAGCGCGACGCGGCATTGGCCGCAAGAGGAGAGCGCCCGCCGTGCTCGCCTCTCATTGGTCACTGTTTTTCGTTAATAACTCGTGAACGAAGCCGCGGATCGCAATTTCGCTGAGGAAAAAGTTACTTGAAATGACCTCAGGAACCCCTCATTTCCCGCTTGTACAATAATTTTGGGAAACCCTGTAATGTCAAAGGACACACCGTGAGCTGTAACTTAATTAGAAAATTATGCAGGTTCGGCCGCGAGATGAGCCGAGACTTAAGTATATTTATACGAAGATTTACCAGATCGAATCCCCTTAAGGCAACCGTTTCCCTCGGCGCGAACTACCGTTCTCTATTCGTTTACAGTAGATACAGGGAGATTGTTGGACAGCTTTCGAATTGGATTAGCCGGCGGAGTACGTGAGGACCCCGCCAGCATTCCACCCTTCGATCTCTCGAATCCCTTGGCCAAAACGGTTACTGACAAGCCGCAGGAGACAGCCCTGACTCCGGTTGTGTTTGACCGCTTAATTTATGCGAGCGAAAACACATCGGAAACATTTCTTCCCGCGGTCGTTACGGAATTCCGGCTTGGCTTTCACCGTTCCCAATTATTTCGAACGAAATGTTCATTTAAGGAACAGAAATGTAGATTGCTTTCGGACTATTTATATGGAACTGTCGAACAAGAAACCGTTTTTCTTCGGTGCGTTCTTTAACCCTTTCATGGGCGCAATATGAATTATCAAAAAAATTGGAATATTCGCTTACCATAATTTTATTACATATTAATAAAGCTGTTATTCGCTATCTTATTATTTGTAATTTTTCACCCCTGAAAATTAGGGTTGGTGGGGCCTATATATAGATGGCAGCACATTTCAACGATGGAAATATTTGAGCCTGGCGTCCATATGCGCGCGAAAATTGGATGGGAAGCTTAGTTCCCAGTGTCTATTAAAGGGTTAATGAGCACTTGTTTACTATAATTAATAAACAATAATATATGCATTGATATATCCTTCGTTAAAATTCTGTATAGCGATAGTAATCTGCGTAAAAATAATTCCTGGTTATTAAAGTCGACGGACAATATTTTTGGACCGTTCTGCCAAAGAAACGTTCGTGCCACTGGAATATTTTATTCGAGAATATTCTAAAATGTTTTTAAGCAATTAAATATCCCAGAGATGTTCCGGTTCTTCTGAAACGCGCGTGGTCCACGCCCAGGAACGAATAAAATCTTTGTTATCTGCAGGCTAGTTTTACGAGCATTTTTATAATGAGAGCAGGAAATTATCTGCAAATATGTGCAGAGGGGTAAAACTGTGCCAAGAAAGGGTGCCAAAAAAGAGTGTGGCATGTGAGAGATAGAGAGAAAGAGAGAGAGAGGGGGGGAAAGAGAGTGTGATAACTTCGGGAGATAGGAATGATTGTTCCAGGGTATGAAAGAGATCTCGGAACATCGGGTGTGAACGATATGCGTTCGGTCCAGAGCCCAAGAATTTTCGATGACCGCGATTCGAAGAATGCATGTCGCACGAACGGTCGAAAAGTGGGCGAGAAATTATTGTCAAAGAACGCGTCGTCGAGCGTCGTAATACTGATCCGAACGGATCGTGAAGTCTGGAGACTTCGGAATCGCATAAATGCTATAAAACGCTGGTCTTCAAATGAAACGATACTTAACGGTCGTCGCTCTTGTAATAAATAAATTCAGAAGCGTGGTACGGCCGGCTGATTTCAGTAACGAAGCTTTCCTGCAGAAATATAGCGTCGAATAATATTTAATAAGTCTCTTCATAACTCCCCGGTTACGCCACGAAAATAGCTCTCGAAGTAGGGGACAGAGAAACCTAATTTGCGAACTCCCTTGTGGAGTAACGGCGGCAGATAAAAAAAGTTAAATATAAAAGCTGCTCGTCTTTTTATAACGGATGAAGTGACAAACAAAATTATTAAGAATTCATGGCACTCTCTACGGTGTGGCTCGAATCGACCACTTTGTTATTAATATTCTGTAACACTGAAGCTGCTACCGAGCACTCTAAAAGCGGCTGGCGTGTCTGTTGCTTCGTGTCCAGAGTCGAGCATTGTTCGGATTGTTTAATGAATTCCTTTTGGTCGAATATTTTATTCGAGCAATAGATTATTCGTCATAAAATATTCTATCTATTCGTTCGAATAATTTTTTAATCGAATGATTCTTTAGTCGAATAACTTTTTAATCGAATGATCCTTTAGTCGAATAATTTTTTAATCGAATGATCCTTTAGTCGAATAACTTTTTAATCGAATAATTTTTTAATCGAATGATTCTTTAGTCGAATAATTTTTTAATCAAATGCTTCCTTATTCGAACAAAATTTGATTCAATCTGTCATCCAAATAAAATTTTGCCCAATTCTGTTCAGGAAACTGTGTACAGGGTATCCCATAATTATGTTAACAACCAGAAAGGGATGATTCCTCAGGTCATTTGAAGTAACTTTTTCCTCAGCGAAAATCTAATCCGCGGCTTCGTTCACGAGTTATTAAGGAAAAACACTGACCAATGAGGAGCGAGCTCGCCTAGCGCTAGACGGCCGAGCCAATCAGCGAAACTGGGCCGGCGCCTCGCGCCAGCCGAGCTCGCCTCTCATTGGTCACCGTTTCTCGTCAATAACTCGTAAACGAAGCCGCGGATTGCAATTTCGCTAAGGAAAAAGTTACTCCGAACGATCTCAGCAATCACCCCTTTCCAAGTATTAACATAATAATGTCACACTCTGCAGATTACGTATTACGATAATCAACGATTCCGTTTAAATGTTGCGAACGAGTCGCAAGAAACATCCGAAGTGAGATTGGCGCGACACACACCGGCTGCTGAAATGTGTACCAGCCGTGCGGGAGGGTAATTTGGTAATTGCTGTTCCGTGCTATCCAGACTGTTTGTGCTTGTTGCAATCCGGCCGTTTAGCATGGTGACATGAATTTCCAATCATGCGCACCGCCGACGGAATTGCTTCGAACCGAGGCCCCGAATTGATTCCCGGAGACGGTTTCACGGCGAAATAAGAAACGAGACAAACGAGAGATACGCTGGAACAGTATCCTAATTACCCATCCCCGTGGCCGTCGTTCCAATATATCCGCGGGGCCGGAGCAGCCTTCGTTTCGGCGGGATTGATCGGCGCCAGAAATTCTCAAGGCAGCCGAAGGTATCCGCTCTAACGATATTCCTATGCTAATTAAGAGCAGCTGTTCTTTCGTGACTCGATGCCACGCCGGAGAGCCGACGCCATTTGTCCGTTACCTTTTCGCCCCCGGTTTACTGGCTCGCCCCTACAGCTCGGGTCAGGGTAAATCATGTGACGTCATAACAGGGTGTGGTGATTTACGTGAGACTTCGACATTACGGCCACCCTTGCATGAGTGCACCGCGTCCGTGTGACATCCCGCAATTGGGCCAGCGGAAAAGTGCTGGTCAATTTGTACGCCGAATTTTTGGCCGCCCTTCCCCCGCCGGTCGACCAATAAAATTATTTCGACGGAGCTTTTTACTCTTCGCTTGTTCGGATGCTTGGCATCCCCGGACAACTGTAATACAAAAGGCGCGGTCCGCCGTTCCCGATATTTTTCTCGCAAATTGCGGACGAGCTTTTTTCCACGAACCGACTCCGATGCGCGGAATTTTTCGCAACGTTCGATCTGTCGAACAAATTAACTTTACATGCGTTTGATTTAGTCTAATTTGTTTGTTATCTGTCATCATTTGTTTTATGCATTACGTCTATTTTTATTTATTTCATTTATTTTTATTTTCTTCCATTTGCTTTATCGATTTTGATCTGTTTCATTGATTTACTAAGTTAATGTTTTAATTTGTGTTTATTCTGTGCGTATTTCTGTTTCATCTATTATTACTTATTTTATCTATTATTATTTATTTTAACTATTATTACTTATTTTATCTATTATTACTTGTTTCAACTATTGTTACTTATTTTATCTATTATTACTTATTTTATCTGTTATTACTTATTTTATCTATTGTTACTTATTTTAACTGTTTGATCTAGTTTTGATTATTTTATCTATTTTCACTCACAAATTTACCAACACTTTGCTAACGCATACGAAACGTTATGTCTTCGAGGGTAAACGTCCGACGATTATCGCATTGTCACTTGATGTGTGCATAGTAGAAAATGAACTCCGTGCGTGAACCACTTTTCTTGCTGAAATGAAACACCATTAGACATGGTTTCTTGCAGAGCGTGGATCTTGGGAGCATTCGGGCATCGATGCAGTTAAACGACTCGGAATATCCGTAGGGCACTGATGGGATTGTAAATAGACTTCCACTTTAGCTCAACATTCGCGAGCCGAAAGGGTCTCAAGAATAAGTGGGCAGATCCGACTTCAGATAAAATGTACATTACCAACTAAAAGTATGTGGCCACGCCTAAATCCTGGTCGACATTCGCGACAGAAATGTTACTGTTAAATAAAGAATACATTTCTCACGTTCCATCTGTGAAACGGTTATTATCATTTTTTATGAACAATTATTTTTAGAATAACTGTATTTCTATTTTTTATAGTAATATTATGTGCACCAAAAAATGACACTGTCGGGAAATGAATAAGAAACACTTTTACAACGTCAAAATCCTATCTTCCATCCTGCATTATGTGCTTTTGAACAATGTTTTATAAAATATATAATGTATTCAATTTTAAAATAATTTAAATTATTGTTGAATAGATGTTAATGTTTTTAGACTTGTAATCTAGCTATTTAAAGTTTAATAGACGTCTACAATTTTTATTAGAAAATGATAGAACTGTAATACAATTTCCGTATAATTGTACTTCGTTAATTATAAACATGATTATTTTTGTAACTCGATAGATTCGCATTCATTGCAAAATGTCTTGAAGCGGAATTACAGCAATTTGTAAATCAGCACTACAAGAATCGCGTTTTAATAGCCCTTAAATCTTCATAAGGTAACACTTCGCTCTTTCATTAGCAAGCAAATCTGATTTCAAAGTTTCAGCGGCTAGCGTACACGCAAACAAAAAGTTTGACAAATTTTTGATTGGCTGAACTATTAAAGTGTCGTTCGCGTGTTCTCGTTCTCCTATCTCTTGGCACACTTCTTTCTTATTATATCTTCGCGTTGATGGCGGTGTAAATTGAAGCAATAAGCCTCCTTTTTTCAGCGCTTCTTTGAGGGAGTGCCAAGCGATCGCGAGTGATAGACTCTTTGACAGGGAGTCCTCGTGGCGAGGTAAAACACCCATAATTTTCTAGTAATTCACAAGCAGATTGTCCACGTCTCAACATTCAATTATTATAAATATATTCACTCACCTATGACACAACAATCTTTGAAATTACAACGTTTTAGTTTGATCGATTGAAACTCAGTAATTTATCAATTTGATATAATTTTCAATCAACTTTATCTCAAATTAATCCTGAATTTAATGTTCATCGAATATTAATTGCAACGTTTATCTTTGAGTAATCAGATTTCGAATTCGTTACACTTAACGTAAACGTAATCTCTTCCTAATTCGTCGAAGAAATAAAATCTAGAAAAATAACTTTTAACAGAGAGAGAGGAAGGCGATAAAAATTAGGAAAGGTGAAATGACAGTTGCGCGTGCAGCTGTTGCACAATTTTTCCGAATTCCGCGCGCGCGTTGACACATTGTCGAGGTTATTCCATCGTGCGCGATGCAGTTTCAGGAAATATTCAAGAAAGTTCTTCGATATAAAGTGGCGCTTGTGTTTCTAGTGTCACGGTAATTTAACGCTGAATGCGCGTCCTCTCTTTCGTCTTTGCCGCACGCTTAAATATCGCGAACGTGAAACGAAGGAGGAGAAGAATTTTTTAACGACGTGAGAAGTGGGACTTAATTGCCCTTTGACTCTCCGAAAGAGTGAGTCGGTGGCTGTGCAGCAAAGAATGGCTGGTGTTAGGCGTAACTAAAATGGAAAATCGGTCGTTCCTTATTCAACGCTCGGGTCTATTCGGACCCGGAGTAAAAATATTCTTATTTCACTTTATACAATAATTGCTTTTGGCAATCAATTTAAACTCTCACTATTAATTTGAATGATAATTATATAGTACACAGCGTGTAATATAATACATTTTAACTGTTGGACTTCAACTTATTGCACAAGTAATGGTATAAGTATTTAGTGGTATAATAAGTGGTATATTAAGTGGTATAATAAGTGTTTGGTATTGTTTTAATCAGACCAACAAGATTAATTCGATAGTCAAAATTTCATCGACGAAAAACCAGAAGCAGAGAATTTCCCTTTTAAATTGATCTTTTCTTTCTTCACATTCGAAACATTATCAAAAGAGAAATATCTCTATCATAACTGTCCCTCGACAGATCTGAAATTACGTCGACTAATACGAACAAGTGTTTGGTATTGTTTTAATCAGACCAACAAGACTAATACGCCAGTAAAAATTTCATCGGCGAAAACCCAGAAGCAGAGAATTTCCCTTTTAAATTGATCTTTTCCTTCTTCACATTCGAAACACTATCAAAAAAGAAATACCTCTACCATAACTGTCCCTCGACGGATCTGAAATTACGTCGACTGATACAAATCGCCGCGTAGCGAGAACGCATTTCAACTGTTATTTTCATAAAGATCAGCATCATATAGCACTCGATTTTCCACGTTCTTAAGAGGCAAGACTATTTTTCAATAACATAAATCGTGTCCTCTGTAAATGCTTGCGACCCTATCGCAATTCCACGAGGATCTCCGATCGCTGTCATCTCGTTTCGTTGCGCGGCGCGGAAGTCGGCCGTTCTAGTAAAAACCGTGTTCCTTCCCTAATTCCGATAACTTCGCCGCGGCATTTCTTTGCATCGTGTCCCGGCAGCAGCGACGAGGCGCACAATAGTAAAACCGCAGTAAATTCTCCGGCGCGGTATACACGCCCGGAGCTTATCAGCGATTCCGCAGACACTGGGCTCGGGGTGCCGTTACTGTGGGTGCGCGAGGGGTGCGAGGGGTGCGCAGGAAGACGGGCAGTGAATTTTTGCGATGCAGGTTGGACGGTTCTTCGGTGGCTCCGCGGCTCCGTTGCGGCCGTCCGGGAATCCTAGGCCAGTTTCGTCGACGTCGTCGTCGTCGACGTCGTCGTCGCTTCCCCTGTAACCGGCTCCGAGGGCGTTAGGCGCTCTGAATCGGTGCTCGGGAGTTGAAGACGGGGTCCGGAAGGGGCTTCGAACAGGGCTGTGTGCGGTTTCCGACATGCACGTGCCGACCGCAGACCTAATTGTCTCCCCGAGGTTATGCGCGTTGCATTCGTACGCCGCCCGGTGTGTCTTATCGTATGCATTTAGGCCGGCCTGCGCCCGCTAACGATCACCGGAAATGCAGATTTTTGGCACGGCCCTGCTAAAAAAAAGAAACAAGCGGCCGCGCGCTCTCACGCCAGGAAGCGGCTTTTCTAAGCAACGACCGCGCCCCCCGCTCGTCCCCGCACGCGGACCGTTTTAATTGGACGGTCCTGTTTTTCTCCTGGTTCTTGCTCCTTCGTTTTTTTCCTGTTCTTTTTTTGCGGGCTGGTTCCGCGCGTTCCTCCCCATTCCCGACCGGCCCGCATTCCGCGGATTGACAAGATTAATAGAAGACGCGACGCTGCACGCGCGCGCGGATCAGACGCGATACAAATGGAACACGGGGCGAGGGGGGCAACGTTTGTCGCCGCTAACGAACGACCTCGCCTGCGGGTTAATTGCAACGTGAACTTTGATTCGCCGATAACAAGGGAGCCCGCCGTGTTTCGGCCCCGGCGAATCATCGTCCCGCAAAACGAATTTATTGCGAGCCCGCCGCTTTCTTCCGTGTAATCGGGGAAGGGTGCGGACAAAACGCTTCGCGCGACGTTTTAATCCGGCGAATTCGTGATTTATAAATCCTTACCAGTTTTAGAGCATTGGAAGAAAGAATGTACGTAGCTGGCGCAAAAGACGCGTCGCTTGGACGTCGAATTCTTTGTTTAACAGTGGATTTACGGATCCCGTCAAAATGGCGGGTCACTGATTTTTTAATTTACGATTATTCATATCGTAAAGATACGTTTATTCATTCAATTTATATGTTACTTAGGGCAAATGTCGCAATAGCACTTGTTAAAAGTCGGAATAAATGTCTTATTGTTACTTTTATAAACTAATATAAAACAGCTGTTTTTTGTGCTCCGTAAATCTAGTGTTGACACTAGGTTTGCGAGATCCGTCAAATCGACGGCTATCAAATTTGTAATAATTTTTTAATTTGCTGAAATTGTGAACGTTCATTCATTCAATTGAATTAATTCGATTTTGCTTCTGCGGCCGTATTTCGCGGTGAAAATCGCTAAAAATCTTCATAAATACATTTTCGTTTTTTTCTATCGAAGGAAAGAAGTTTCTTAATGCTCCGTAAACCTATTGTTAACACTTCTGATTGTCTACACGATCCAGACTGTGTACAACATTTTTAATTGATACCTTATCGGAGTCTGATTTCTCGAGTTCGCTACTTTTAATTAATAAGTTTCTGCTTTATTGGTATTTTCGTATTAATTATACTTTCGTGTCATCCAATTAGTCGGGTTCACGTGACCCGAACACGTTGAAAGGTTAACAATTTTAGCAATATATATGTACCAACATTATTAAAAGCTCTTAATGTTCAATTAAGAACGTCGTCAATATATAAATTAATAATAACATCACGACTGTTTGATAATTATTCGAAATCTATAAATGGATCCAATTGAATCAGAGCGAACGTAATTAAAAAAAGTCGAAGATATACTATAGAAAGTAAAAGAAAGTAAAATCGCAGTCACGAATATTTTTAAATGAATAAAATCCCAGTCGCCCTATTCGATGGCGCAAACAGATCACAATTCCTCTTTGTATTTAAAAGAAAAATAAAGATCGTTCGATATCAAGTATAAAAAGTTAAAAAATCATTTAAGTGGGTAGTTATTTAACTGCAACCGGCGCAGACATGTTTTATTCCAGCATAAAGCTTCGAAGGAACTCGAAGCAATAATTTCCTTTGTCACGGGTTCGCCGTTCGGAATCGATGATCGTATATTTAACGGTTTTCGGCCCGGCGAAATGTCCATCGAGAATTTGGGAAATCTTCAATAACCCCGATAACGCACAAAAGGAGGAATTCTTTCGAAGAGGACGACATGAAAGGGTAGCAAAATGAGATCCCTCGACGCCTCTTATTCCGGCGGTGGAAGAACTTCCGCGTTCCATTTCTACGTCTTCGCGCCGCGGGTTCTTTTTGTTAAAATTTTCAAAGCTGCCGACTGTTCCGGCCGCTTTACTCGATTTTATTTAATTTCCTATCCGATCACGGGCACGGATCCCGTGTCGGTGAAAGTCGGCGCCGGCTTATGAGGCGAGAATCGAATTGCTGGAACACTGCTCAAAGTTCCGATAATCCTTCCATTCAACACTTCTAGGATTGGATAGCCAATGAATTCGAAAGAAGATCCATTAATAGAACAAACGATTATCTGGGGACGATGGATCGCTGAAAGCTAACTGGCCCGTATTGTTCCGACTGTTCGACTGTTAATGAACTCGAGCGGACGCGAGCTGTCAGCTGCGTGGAAAGAGGATCTTCTTTGGAAATGTTTCGGAAGAAAGAACCGTTCGACCGAGTGATCCTTATTTTACTTTGCAACTAGGAACAGGAGCTGATCGTTTGCGCCATCAAATGCGGCGACTGGGATTTTATTTATTTTAAAAAATTCGTCATCGCGATTTTATTTCGTCTTGCTTTTTATAGTATATCTTCGGACTTGGATTTTTTTAATTACGTTTGCTGTGATCGAGGCGGATCCATTTACGCATCTCGAATGATTAAGAATCCTTTCGAAGTAGTGAACAATATAAATTGTAAATGGGTGTGCTATTTTATTGCTCGAAAATATTTTACAAATATTTTCTTCGCTCGATTATTCAGCATTAAACTGCGATTTTTACGCGTTTATGGCAAATATAAATCGACGAAACGTCAAATAGTAAAAAGAATAGCAAGAAGTTGAAAATGTCGACGGATTAATTTCAACTTGTTGGAATTATTTAAGACAGGAGAAAATAGCGTTCGCTGCTTCGCAAGCTGCTCGTCGTACTTAATTAGTAAAAAATCGATTTCCGCTCGTATATCGCGGGAAAAGTTATGGCCGTGTCTAACGGGGAATGTAAATGATTTACGTCAGCATCCCGGCGCGATTCGTTTAAACTCGCGGTGCACATTTTTCGGTTTCGTTTTCGTTAAACTAAGGCCGGGAAGCAAAGAACCGCGAAAGAATACAGCAGAAAAGGAAAAGTTCTGAATTGTAACGCGGAGTTCCAGATGAGAAATTGCTATTCCCGCGACGACGGTTCTCGAGGGTTTCATTTATTCTTCCTCGCTTGCGGTAAGAATCGGCTCCAAACATTCTTGTGAAAATTCATTTCTTTTTTTATTTTTTTTTTTTTTACCACGAGCTCCTCGTCGTTGGGGGATTAATTATAATGGACCCGAAGGACAAAGTGCTCGGGCCATGGTTACTCGCTTATCTGAATTTCAGTGAAGTCGTTTGAAACTATTATAGATTTCCTCTGTTTTTCTTCGTCTCTCCGCTTTCGCAGTTCTTACGCGTTCCATCGAAATTAATTAAAGTTTAAGCCTCTCCGAAATACCGGTTTTATGCACCTTTTCGAAATTATGATCAGCGAAACTTCGAATCTCGGGAATCGTGATATTTCCTCGATGCACTGCTGTTGGTCATTTACAATTTATAATTGTCACTAATTTACCAATTTTAAATTTATAGTTTGCAGTTCTTACTAATTTGCAAGTTACAATTCGCAATTTTTACTAATTTTCAATTTACGATTTAAATTTCTTTCTAATCTGCAATTTACGATTTAAAATTCTTTCTAATCTGCGATTTATAATTTAATGATCTTACGATCTTGCAATTTTTGGACTCAAAACTACTACTGATTATCAATTTACAGTTCTTGCTAGACCAAGCTCGTGTCAAGAGTCTGATATATCGTACGCTTTTATAGGTCCATTCTCTACGGTAAACTGACATCGAACAAAACTTCCAAATCGTTAATTTTCAGTAAAGTTTGATCGACCAACTTCTCCTGACTCAGGGGGAATATTATCTCGGAAAGTGCATGTGTCGACGCAATAATTTCACGCAAACTTGCAAAAACTAGCTTATTTCGTAAGACCGACAAGTTCTTCGGAAGCTTTATCTCGACTATACGTTCGAGGCAAGCTTTTCTGCAGAATTCCCTAAAATACGAAATTCTTCGAGTGCATTCAAATTCGTTCTCCTATACAGTAATTTCTCCCGGAAATGCCAAGTTTCGGGTTCCTGTGAATTTCGTATTGAATCGTGTCACGTGGCCTCCGAATTGCCTTTGAATCGTGTAATCGTGTAATTGAAGTGCAATTTAAGAGTAAATTTTTATAAATATAAGCTATTTAGTAAATGTTTGACTTTTTAATTATTTCTACTTCGAATCGTGTCAAGTAGCCTCCGAATTGCCTTCGAGTTGCCTTCGAATCGTGTCATGTCGCCTCTGAATTGCCTTCGAATCGTGTCACGTGGCCTCCGAATTGCCTTCGAATCGTGTCAGGTGGCCTCCGAATTGCCTTCGAATCGTGTCACGTGGCCTCCGAATTACCTTCGAGGCAAAAAATTAAAAATAAAAAGTTTAAGTCACCGTTTTTATTCTAGCATTATTCTTAGCATTATTTCGCCGACTGATTCGAATTTCTGTAAAAACAAGCCGCGATATCCAAAGAATCGCGTCTTAGTATTCTCGGATCTGCCGGTTTCAATTCCAACCTCCGAACGTTTCCGGGAGAAATTACTGTAATACGAATGCACACCGCGAAAAACTCTGATTCCGCAACGTCTCTGCTTTGTATGCAGAAGCAATTCTCTGGTTATGCCGCGGTTATGCCGGCGATACACAGTGAATTCATCACAAGGATCTCGCGCACAGTTCAAGGTTACTATGAACGAGCTCGTACCTTTTCATGTTTCCGCAGTCTGTTCCCTCATTCACGCCAGTCCAGGCCGCGTCACGCTTAGGCTCGTGTTTTCGCGCCCCGTGCCCGCCGCGGGTTGGCCCCGTAATCTGTTGGCAGTAGCTGGACTGGATTGTCTGCGTTTCACGTAGTGACGTAACTATAATTTAGATACATTCCGTTGGCACGCTCGTTGACAGTGGCACGGTTGGTCAGATGCCAAACGTCTTCGCGTATGGGGCAAAAGGCTGCTCGAAGCTCGCCCATTTTCCACGCCTCGGTTAGCTCCACCAAATACCTTGGCGTAATGGTCAGATACCTCGTCGGCGCAGGGCCTTATGGTCTTTTTCTACCTCACCGTTTGCTACCCTAAGTTGAACCATTTGCGCGCCGAGCTATTTTAATTCGAAATCCAAAACGTATTCTCTGAGCTAGCGAATTTCATTTTACAGAATTTGTTGCAATGTAATACATATGTCATATATATTATACACGTACATTATAATTCAATTAGTTTATAATTCAATTACATTATAATTTAATCACACTATATAATCCAATTACAATATAAGTTAATCATACTATAATTCAATTACATTATAATTGAATTATATTGTAACTCAATTACATTATAATTGAATTATATTGTAATTCAATTACATTACAATTGAATTGTATTGTAATTTAACCACATTATAATTCAAATATATTCTAATTCAACCACTTCATAATTTAATTACACTGTAATTTAATCACATTGTAATACAATTACATTATAATTTAATCACATTATAATTCGATTAAATTATAATTTAATTGCATTATGATTCAACTCATTATAATTCAAATATATTATAATTCTACCACTTTATAATTCAATTACATTACAATTTAACCACATAATAATTCAATCACCTTATAATCCATCCACATTGCAGTTTGTAATTGCAATTAAACTGCGATTACAAAATACCACGCAACTAAATTACATTAAATTCGTTCGAAACGCACATGAGCAACAATACATTCAATTATTTCAATCATTTCCTATTCGCGGCGTCGACGCGCGTCATCTTGAATCAATATTTTGCACTAACAATCTATTAAGAATAAGTTTACCAAAGCCCGACGCATGCGCGTAATCTGATACAGATAACAAGTAAACACGGAGCCGGAAATTATCGCCCACGCCGAAAGCTACCACGCTGCACTCTGGTATACCTGATAAGCATAAATGTGCATCGTTGCACGAGCGTTATCGTATGTTCCAACAATGTTACAAGACCGTGTACTTAACGGAGTTTCGCGGTATTAACATATTAAAAATAAATTGCTGTAACAAATCGTTGCGAGGACGGTTTATATGCGAATCATATTTTTAAGTAGAATAGGTCGGTATGTGATCAGACAAGCACCGTGTGGTACGTACAGTAAAAGTACCTGTACCGAGAAAAAAATTTTAAAAGACCATATATCTCTTTATTTACGTAATTGTAAAATGAACCTAAAAAGATATTATACAGGATACAATTTCTTTCCAAATTACTTGAAATAAATTAATAAATTACTTGAGAGCTGTTAACCCTCCGTCGCTCGTTTCTTAACGTAATTCCATCTTTGATGACTATAATCGAGAAGACTGTGCATTGCAATTTACAACTTTTACTCATTTAATACTTCTACCAATTTTCTGCTTTTCTTCTAATTTATATGCAAAGATTGCTATTTCCCGATTTCGAGTCGCATAAACTTTTTCACGCCGATATGAAAAATTTGCGGTACAGCGATCAATCGAATACCGCGGCACCGAAGGAAACACGAATCGTACATTTACGTTTTTGCACGGAGGATTTTCGGAATCTAAAACGTATTTCATCGCGGAGGTCCAGTTTCTAGTAGACGGGCGAAGCTTTTTCGTCGGCGGTGCCATCATTTCACGTGAAAGTATTGTTCGAAAATGAATAGCCGCCGGCCTGTAGAAACGGCGGCGATAATGTATTCCATTTTTGCTTCTGGCGCACACCTATCGAAAGCATTACGGGATTGTACGCGTTCGTCTGAATTTAATGCGGCCGTTTGATCGATCGTCTTTGATATCGTCGGAAGAAAATGACGCAACGAAATCAACAGCCGAGAGCCAGCCGGTATCGGGAGCTTCTCGGACAATAAAGCTTTGATTCATTGTGCTCGAGGATCCCAGAAGGTACACGATGATCTAAATCCACTAACCAGTGCCAAGCCTTTTTATGATCCCGGCAACGTGTTCGTTTACAGCTCTCCTGTTCGAACGGTTTCGATCTAATCTAATCGAAGCCAAAGGGAACAAGGAAGCAAAAATAAACCGAAACAGATTCTAAATCCTTCGAAGAGAATACCCCATCGTTGGCTCTCGCGCCTCTCTCGGGGGTCATAAGTTCGTCCGTTTTCCGACATTGTGCAATTTCTGATTTATTTCGCTGAAATTAGATACACGCGTCTTCCAATTCATTCCGGGTCGTACATTTTTAAACTGTGAAAATATGGTTAACACTGAACCTACCGAACGCTAAAAGCGACTGATGTGTGTTGTTTTGTAAGAATTACAAGACTGAATTTATTTAGACATGTTACCATGTTTATGATAATGTGTAATGCTTGAATTCAGAAATTTATTCCATCATTTCCTACGAAAATGGCTCTAGAATACCGAAAATATTTAAATAAAAATTGTGGAACCGGCCATTTTGACCGCTATGATAGCGTTAAACCACAGTTTGTTGTTCTGCAATTTTCAGAGAAAATAGAAATAATTCATTTTATTCATTCATTTTATAAATGAAATTTTGTTCGAAGATTTTCTGTGCATCTCTCGGCGCATCCGGATTAAATCGTGGTACGAGCATTGCTGCACGAATTGCGTATAATTTTACGCGTTCACAGTTAATTGTACAATGAAACCAGGTTATTTGTTGATAGTTTCGGTGAATACAGTATCACGGTGAAATCCGTGAAAGAATAATTCGCGAGATGAAAACTCGTTCGCCGGGGAATTATTGAAACGTTGTTCGAAGTCCACCGAACGCAAGCCCTGGGATCCGGAATCAGTCTACAAATCCCAGCTGGGATTTACAGATTTGAATTGCACGAACGTCTAACGTCGGAATATTCAGATCGAACCGATCCACGGCTCAGAGACTTAAATCGGATCAACTCGGGCCGGGATGGCACCGACCGGACGAATTTCTGGCTGTCAAAGACCGGATCGCGCCGCCTCGGAACCGAGAGATACAAACCGAATCGATACGAAATCGATAATTACGGCTCTTAGACGAGTCGCTTATTTCCGTGTGGGGGTTATTCTCGTCTCGTCCGCGCGTATTTTCAATCTTCGCCTCGTTACACGCTCTATTATTCTGTTCGAAAAACCGAGAATCTCTCCGTTGAATTGAATACCGTCCGCTCCGGCAGACGCGCGAACGTTGCAGCCCCGAACGCGAAACGAAAATTTCGAAATTTCGTTTCCGTCGTAACGAGATGGAAGTCGAGTTGCAATTACTTCGGCGTAACAACGTCATTATAAGTTCGCGTGCAGAGTCATTGTAATTTTCTCGTTCCATCGAGCATGCGTCCTGCGGAACGGTTACTCGTGGATTAGCGACGACAAAATTGTCCCACTTTGGATCCGCCTGAAAGGACGCCGGCATTGGGGTCGTCTCGACCGAAGGGAGACGGGGTTCGAAAGAGGCGCTTCGAAAGTGCGCGAGCCTCTCGCGACCGTCTCGGGGCGCGTGTCTCCCCGTTCAGATTTCCGAACGATGGGAGAACCGTCCGACGAAAGCAAGCGAGCCGCGCATCGAAACCGCGAATGAAACGTTCAGTTTTGGAATCCGCGAGACGTCCGAGAAACCGAGCACTGTTCTAGCGAAGCGGGGGATATATTAAATCATTTTTAATGGAGCGCGGATATTTTATTACGTTCCGGATGTGTGTACGTGGAAAGCGAATCGCGCATGATTTCTCCGTTGTAACGTTAACCGAACGAAGACAAAACATCCTGGTGTCGCCCGCGCGGGAGACGGCTCCTCGCGTGGAAGAAACGATCGTAAATAAAAGAATCATTACAGTGGCTCGTGGCATGGCCTTTTAACGAGTTTCTTGGCAAAATATTCAATCTCTATAGAAAACCGGTGACCTAGTCCGGCGCGTGTTCCGCGGGACGATTCCAAGGATTCCGAGGATATTAAAAATTTCGCAGCGAATTCTCTCTCGACTTCGACGCGAAGATTTTGTCTTTCAGACTCTCCGAACTGCCGACTTCGTCGACGCGAATTCCCCCGTTACGCCGGGCTCGTTAAGTAGAAAACTTGGGCGGTAGAGCATTTTCTTCGTTTTCTTAGTTAATTCTAGTTGAACGGAACAATTAAAACGACCATCACTGATGGTATTCATTAATGCAGAACAGTTTTTTCGTTCGCGGTGGAGGTGAATGCGACGAGATGGCGAGGAATGTTTCAACGTCGTTTTGAAAGTTTGCGGGAAATCTCTATCGATGTCTTCATTGTTCGTGGCTTTGTGTAATACTATTTGAATACACTGTATATTATTTTGTAATTGGGAAAGGAATAAATATTGTATTCAGCGAGACAATCAAAATACTATGCTAAATTGTCAGAAAAATAAAAGTAATTGTCAAAAGAATAAAACTGGATTGACTTGTGAAAGGAATAACACTGAATTGACTTGTCAAAAGAATGAAACTGAATTGACTTGTCAAGAAAATAAATCTGAATTGACTTGTCAAAAGAATAAAACTGAATTGACTTGTCAAAAGAATAAAACAAAATCGTCTTATCAAAAGAGCAAAATTAAATTGACTTGTCAAAAGAATAAAATAAAACTGACTTGTCAAAAGAATAAAATAAAACTGACTTGTCAAAAGAATAAAATAAAACTGACTTGTCAAAAGAATAAAATAAAATTGTCTTGACAAAAGAATAAAACAAAATTGACCTGTCAAAAGAATAAAACTGAATTAACTTGTCAAAAGAATAAAACTAAATTGACTTGTCAAAAAAATAAAATAAAACTGACTTGTCAAAAGAATAAAATAAAATTGACTTGTCCAAAGAATAAAATAAAATTGTCTTGACAAAAGAATAAAACAAAATTGACCTGTCAAAAGAATAAAACTGAATTGACTTGTGAAAACAATAAAATAAAATTGACTTATCAAAAGAATAAAATAAAATTGTCTTGACAAAAGAATAAAATAAAATTGCCTTGTCAAAAGAATAAAACCAAATTGTCTTGCCAATAGAATAAACCTAAATTGCCTTGTCAAAAGGATAAAACAAAATTATCGTATAAAAAAAATAAAACAAAATTGCATTGCCAAACTAATAAAACTAAATCGACTGGTCAGATACCATATTCATTGGCAGAAACTCGCTCGGTCAGACTTATTCAATCACACTGGCATCAATTGTTAAAGCTAACAAGATCCCGAAAATCGTAGAAGGTTCTACAGCCACAAGTTCCCTAAGTGGTTCTTCGGTCGAATAACTCCACAGCTTGCCGGCTCTGCGTGTGCGCGCAAATTTGATCGCGTTCGGCTCCGCCGGAAGGGGCGGAGAGCTTGTAACTTGTAACGGTGTAATCCTTTGTTTGGAGAGAGCCAAACGCGCGCAACTTACCTGATCAGATGGGCAAGGAATCGCGTCTTGCGAGACAGTTACCAGATGCCGAGGACCTAATAACACATTTCAACGGCGGTAACGATCGAATGCTGTCCCGCGATCCGTGTTTACTGACCGGAAAACTTCGGCGCCGAAAGCGAAACTCCGGATCCGCTTGAAATGGCCTCCATTAAATGCAACGCGTATAATTAATAATCTTCGCGGTAATTTGAGTGGTTCCACTACTTCTGCTCCTAGCGGCGTTCTCGAACCGGGGGGAACTCATTATGCAAATTAATCATTAACAAGTGAAACCTTGAGGAAGGTAATTTTAATTATACTCGACGAACCGCTGTGTTCTTCGGCTCCATTCGCGGCCTTCCGAGGCGTCGCTTTATCTCGCGAAAACATATTTTTTCCGGGACGGAAAATCGTGGAAGCGATCCGCACGTTTCACATTTCTTTCGACGCAGGCGACGTCAACGGTCCTTGTTACTCATTTTCAAGCAAAAACGTGCGAATTCTTATCCGAATGAATTCTTGTTCAAAATTTACAGTGATAAATATATAATATATACCAAAATATAGCATCGAATAAACTACACAGGCGTAGGACCAGCACAGGGAAATTCGCAGCAACCCGAAATTTGGCATTTCCGGGAGAAATTGCCGTATTTATTCGCGGGTGTCGAGTGAAAGCCGTAGTCATTGATCACGATCGCCGATCCGTGATCCGAATGAGATTTCACCGAGCTGATCCGCGAGTCCCCTAATCGTGATGCACCGGCGAAATTCCGTGAACCAACGGGAAGAGAGGTAAACGCGCGGTATCGCGTGCCGCGGCCATTGAAATTCAAGGTTCCGTTCAACACGTAATTACGCAGGATCTAGGTGTCGCGTGCATTTCGCATGTCCGATGGTATCGAGCGTCGATGTTTCGACGAGCGTATCAACGAGAGTGCCGCCGCCGATGGGGCCGTGAAAGAAGCGCCTATACGTGACCGGACGGACGAGGACAGGGTGGGGGGCGTAGGGGGCGGCCGGTAAGCTGACTTACCTTGAATAGTCCGGCCGTCGTCGTCTGATAACTTGCTATTAATTACGTTAGAGGCTGATTCTCATGCAAGCTTTCGCGCCGCGTAACTTGTCCTTGGCTCGATAACTCGGGTGCTAATTGGAACCGAGATATTTCTCGCGTGCGCGACCCCTTGCGAGGAGGGCTGGCGTGCCTCCTCGCAAGGGCGAATTTCACGACGGCAACAGCCAACGTTCAACGGGGGTGGCTGGCTCTAATTATCTCGCCACGGATCTCCCTCGTTTCGTCTCAATTTAATGCTTTACGCAATTACACGATACGCATGCTAATACACTTTACGCCGCTTTCAAGGCTTCCCGCCTCGACCAGAATATTTCTTACCCTTGAACGTTCAGAGCCTGTTCCGGCCGGATCGATGTTCCAGCGGAACGTGATCCTCGGGATTTCGCATCGGAAACAGCGAGACCGTGATTTCCAGGCGAATTTTTTGTTGGATTTATATCGGTGCAAACAGAACAACGTCGACTGTTTCATAAAGCGTCGCCAATTTTTGGAGATGTCAGTCTTCGAGCAGCTGTAACTCCGTTAAAAGTGATCATGAAATGGCGAACTTTTTTTTAAATTGAAGCTTGAAATCTCTACTTTACGAGGGTATAGTGTCATTTTTAATATCGTGCATGCTTGTGATTGTAGTATGCTAAATTTGAGGGCGTGTTCGCGATCGCGAAAAAGTGCAAGATTTGACGCCCTTGAATAACCAAAACAATAATTAAACGGATTCAGTGAAAAATAACAGTTAGCTAGGAAGGACAAATTACCTGGCAATCACTATAGTTTTCGATGTACTCGTCGTTTTCTTCTAAACTCGAACAACATCAATTTCTTGTGTCATATAATGTGCATAATTTTAGACTCGGAGTAATTTTTACATTGTTACCGATAGCATCGGAACGAAAACACAAACACAAACTATATTTATATATTAACAAATATGACGTTTAGCTGGTGATTTTTCTATCTTCGAGTTGCTGTAGCTTGATTATGCGTCAATCGATCTCAATGAAATCTTCAGTTTGCGTATAAGTCACCGAATTTTGCACCAAATGCATTATTTAAATTTTCGTTCCAGGTTCGGATAAAAAAGTTAGAAAAACGAGCATTTTCTGTCTTTTATTATCATTTTATCTAATAACAGAATTTTAAAAAAAGTATGCTGTACCGTAAATTAGTCCTTTTATACTTAAAACAAGATTCAAGTCAATTAGACCAATTTGAGAAAAGTTATTACGTTTTAAAAGGTGATCGAATACTTTTTGCCAGGATTTGCAGCAAATCAGTGTGCACCGTATCGATGCGCAAATCAGCGTTGATCGAGAAAAATCGAACTCGAAGGGACCGAGATGAATTATATTACTCGACGGACCAGAAAGAATGAATGCTTTCGCGAATGTACGATTCAGCGGCGTTGCATGCAGGTCGAAAGAAAACGCGCGCGATGCATCTCGTAATTATCGCAAAGAACAGCCACGATGTGCGCCTGGTTTAATCGATTATCGTGACTCGAAGATCCGGGCGTAATTAACGAGAAAATATGAAGCCGCGAGGAACATCGGCGGGGTAATGCCTCGGCGGCGTTGTTCGCTCTCTTCATTTGCACATTGTCGACGTGCCTGATTGCTACCGCGCACGATAGGTTATTTATTGCGTTTACGGTTTACAAACGGCATGCAAATTACGCGCGCACCACGTAGATAGAACGCGTCTGCGCAACTACTCGAACGCGTTTGGTTTTTCTGGCCCGATACATTTCGGCGTTGTATGCTAAATTCTCGCGTATACAGCGTAGCAGCATTTGTTACTTTAACGGCTCCAAATAACGGATCTGTAAATAACACTTCCGTTGAACATCGTTTAATCCCTTTAACGATTCATTTTTAGGCGCATACACGGACCATTGCAGTTTCTGCTACGTTGTGCGTCCTAAAATCGAAATAGGCCGAGTGCGTCGATTACTGTGCCGTTCCATGGTTACTGTACCCTTGCAATCATTTTACTTGCGTTTAAAAACAAGATTATAATTTGAACGTTTTTTTTTTTAATTTAAAGCTTCAAGTTTTAAATAAAATGGCTTTTCCCTCGATTCGGCATTTTTAAGATGCAGAAACGATGCGAAAGGAAAGAATGAACTATTATTATATTATATTATATTATATTATATTATATTATATTATATTATATTATATTATATTATATTATATTATATTATATTATATTATATTATATTATATTATATTATATTATATTATATTATATTATATTATATTATATTATATTATATTATATTATATTATATTATATTATATTATATTATATTATATTATATTATATTATATTATATTATATTATATTATATTATATTATATTATATTATATTATATTATATTATATTATATTATAAATATTATATTATATTATATTATATTATATTATATTATATTATATTATATATATTATATATTATAATATAATCGATCTCTTTGGATTTATCTCTCGATTTAAAATGATACAGTAACTGAAGCGAAACAAAGTCTGAAACAAAAACCTTTTCGTCCATTTTGTTCAGCATTTTGTTCAGTATTTTGTGTTCTTTACATATTTAAATTATGAAAAACAAAATTCCTATTTATACGAAAGACATGCATAGTTGAAATATTTACATAGGCATGCACAGTTGAAATATTTTGAAAAGTGCGATATTTAGAAAAAAAGCGCGTCAAAGGCAACTATTCGATTTGTCGAAGACTTCTGCGAAAACGTTTTATTTCGTGAGATAACGAATCCAGCGTATACAAATTCTTTTTCACGAACAAGGTATAATTTTGAAGTACAGAAAGATATATAGTCGCGTGTGTTTTAACGAGACTCGCTGTCGCGGCAGGTTACGAAGTTAATTCGCGAGAAACATACTAGCTAAATACAAAAATAAACGAAGGGTCGTATGATACGTGTAGCTGTAATGGAGACTAGGATTAGCGGGCTGGCTTTTCATTAATTAGGATGTACGAGGATCTGCAGTACATGAACCGCACGGCCAAACAGACCATTATGAAGCACGCGAAACGCACTAGAGAGAGAGTACCTAAAAATCCCGAGTACGAAATTAGTCGATTAATCGCGACGCTGTCTCTAAGTGAAATATCGAGCTCGAGCCATAATGCCGAATTATCTGGTATTATTGGGAGGTTACAAATTATACTAACCACGATTACTTCGTTTTATGGAATACGCTTCGATATGGTCCCTTCTCTGACATAATAACCGCATTATGATATACCTACGAGCAAGTATCACGTATTTGTTGAGAAATACAATAATTGTTTAAAATACGCAGATTGAATTTTCTGTCGTGATTCTATTATTTACATTTTATCTAATACAAACTCGCAGGTAAAAATTTCTATGAGAATCTGTGGACATTTAAACTGTTGCAATTTTATTCGATAATAAATCTCGATCAATTAAAAAATTTGAAGCGCCTAATAACTTTACAATTCGTCGTTTATTTCCTTCTAAGATTTTTCATTTATGAGAATTCAAATGCTGTCACACGAAATCAAAGTGTGTAAAATGCCTGTACATTAATATGATAACATCTCTGACGTTTGAATTGTCCTGAAGCTACTTTTTCGTCACAGAAGCTGCGTTTTTTTTTAAAAAAAGATTGGTCAAATAGAGCTTCCCGCAAACAAAATTACCTTTCCATGTCATACATTCTGCATACCAGACGTTTCATCTTCCGTCCCGAATATAAAACATTGTTAACCTAAATAGCATGTAATTTCAGCAAATTGGGTTAGTCAAATGCTTGCTTTGATGGTAAACCACGGTTTCGTAGCGCGTGTCCGACATTCCCGTTTTCGAATATCACTTGGCTCGGTTTTATTAGAACTTCGTCCCGCGAACACGCCACTTATTACAACTTTACCTGCTTACCGTGCTTCTGGCGAAGTGCACGATAAGCGTCGGTGGCCGGCTCGGTAGGCAATAAGTGAACACCGGAAAGACGCATATATCTTGTCACGATACCCTTAAACGTAGAAACGCTTTGTCGGTGGCCAATAAATGCGGCTCTCGTGCCGCGAACAACACGGCTGTGCTCTTAATCCTTGAAATTCCCAGGCGACTTTCGCCGGGGTTTCTTCCGCACGACGAAAACTTTCACCCCCGCACGTATGACGACGTAACGGATGAGAAACGGCGGTCTAACTTCGTCGTGGGCGGCGGGCCTCGTAACTCGTTCAAACGATTTTTATTTCATTGCGGCCTCCGGCGAATTGTAATGTTCTATTCTGGTAATTAACATATTAAAAAATGACACTAAAAACAGAGAGTTACGACATTAAGGAGCTGTAAAACTATGAAAGAATTGCGGTAGAAAATGAAGTTATATGAAATATGAAAATATGAAAATCCAATGAAATAATTTATTTTGATTTAATAGCTTTTTCATTTTCGCTGAATTTCAGCAGCTTCTAATTTCAAACTGTCCTAGCTAATACCATAAAGTTTACAACAATCCATGATAAACAACAATCATAATAAAATATTTAGCTCAATATTGAATTTATTCTTTCAATTTTAGTACTCAAATTTTAGCGCTCAAATTTATTTCAAATGAATTGTAATTGTATAAAGCTTCGTATTGCTCGAAGAATTTATTTAAATATCCACAATATGGGGTGACGTTTAAATAGCAGTTTCAGGTGCTATCGATTATTGATGATTCAGTAGAATATAGTTGTTCTTCGTGTTTTAAGGATTAACCCTCGAACAGGCGTTAACTAGACCGTATTGGAGCGGTTAACAAGAGGGGTACCGTTGTAGGATATCCTGGACGTTCTTTTTTTCCCTTATTGAGTGTGATTAAGATACGTAGCTATCCCTAACACGTACGAAGCCAGTTGCAAGAATTAATGAGGGTAGCAATGCCGGCGGTCAGCTAACATGGCATAATCTTGGTTAAGTTAACGTAGCCCCGTTCAACATGAAAAATATTGAAATCGAACGGCAATTACTATGCTAATGCAACCTCCGGTAATCATATACTTTATCAGTACCTGCATGTCACGTTCGACTAAAGTAATTCTTTGTGATGTGCTCATTATGAAGCAGTCAATGTCCAGGGATCTCACAACAATATGTAAATTTTTCTATTTGCATATTATATTATATTTTAATATAATAGTATTGCAATTCATTATTAAACTGTATAATTCTAGGTACTTAAAAACTATTCAAATATCGTGTATTTCAAAGCAGAAATATTTTTGAAGCTGTCTCGAAATTATTTTCATCTTATTTATGTTTTTGTTATTTGGGTAAACCGTGCCCCAAAAAATGGCATACCGAGATCAAATTTATTTATCACAGCCTTAACGCTAGAACTACTAAATCAGTGAAAATGATTGATTTCTGAATTTTTCTTTTACAATTCTTGGTATTATAAAAGTGTTTCTGTTAGAAATTATTATATCTATATTATTATTATATCTTATGTATACTAAATTAACTAATATTTATTTATTTATTCGTTTAAACTTCTTATAATTGCTATTATAATATAATATGATATTAATTGCGATATTAAAATTAATACTATTATATTATAATAAAAATCATAGGAAATTTCTTCTAAGCTTCTATCTTAAACTTCTTTTTAAGCTTCTATCTTAAATTTTGAGTTTCTGGTTTCGGTTTCGGTTTCATTAATTAGCTCACTTTGATATATAATAAAAAAAAATAAACTTATTCTGAAGTGGTGGGAATTTTTCGAGTCAACATTTTGGTCGGGATTTTGAGTTTAGTCGGTTTTGGCTGCGCACCTTGCCGGTGCGCACCTTGCCCATCTTGCCATAAATCCATCTTGCCAAACAATATACATTAGTCACGTTTGGGGCTCGGTAGTTCTAATGTTAAAATTCCCCCCTCCCCCAAAAATGTGCACCAATCGGGAAGAAAAAGAATAGTTGCCTGCGAGTGACCAATTCACTTATCATAACAAAAATACTACGTCGTCAAGAGTCGTGAAGTTTTCGTGCTGTATTCTTGCAGCGTCCTAAAACTTCAGCAGAGCGTCTAGCTTCGAGAGAAAATTAACAACCTTGAAGATAGTACGGCAGGAAGTAAGAAGCGGAACTACTTGTTTGGACTTGTGCTTCACCAAAGTAACTGTCCGGGGATAAATTTGTCACAGGTATCCTCTTGTGTGGATTTCGAGGAAGATTGACTCGAAGTTTAACAAACTTCGAAACTGGTCTCGCCGGGGACGAAGTAAGGAATCCATTAACTTCTTTTAACACTTGATCGATTTCTGGCTCTCTCGATAAATATTACAGAGGAGTTTGGAGGAGTAACCCAATTTGAACAGGGGCTTAAACTAGAGTTAATTTAGAATTCACAGTCAATTAACACCGTTAATAACACTGTCAATATTTCTTTCCGGCAAGGTGCGCAGCCAAAACCGACTAAACTCAAAATCCCGACCAAAATGTTGACTCGAAAAATTCCCACCACTTCAGAATAAGTTTATTTTTTTTATTATATGTCAAAGTGAGCTAATTAATGAAACCGAAACCGAAACCAGAAACTCAAAATTTAAGATAGAAGCTTAGAATTTTTAATTTTTTAAAGAAATTATAGTTCAGTGTAATCGAAAAAATTAATTTAAAAATTAAAAATGAATTTCAAGACCCAGAAAAAAATTCGTGTAGTAAATTAGAAGGTGCAAAACCGAGGAATTGCAATTTGAAACAGATTGAAAGTATTTAAAATATTTAATTTCACTGAGATTATTGACAAAAAAACGAATTTTCTCGGTCGTTTCAGCTTCTTGAAATTGTCGAAGAAAAATTTTATTTCGCACAAAGTTCCGCAGAAAAGGAAATTGCACTTTCTATTGAGCGAAACATTTGGAAGGTCGTCGCATCATCCTGACGATCAACGATCGCCGTGCGATAATACTAATTGCGTTACTAATGACATCCGTGACGGAAGAAAGTATTCGTGATTTTATTCCGTGACTCGGACCCTTTTCCGTTTTGTCACAGACAACCACGTTACCCTTCTTCCGGTTGCTTTCCTGTTCGGATCGATTACTTTCGCAGGGAACGTGATTTCATATGTGCCACAATAAGCTATCGCCGAAATAATAGGAAGGGGAATCGGAGGGGACGCAGCTATTTCTATCCCCGAGTTTATTTTTATTATTTCCATATAAAGCGCGCATACGCACAATATCTCATTCATGAATGTTATTAATGATACGGGGGGGAAGAGATTAGAAAGAATATATTGTTGCACAGATTCTGTCTTCACAAAAAATAACTTTACACCTTCGTGACTCTATCACGTTTTTCATTTTATTGCTGCGCATGTGTAAGTGGCAGAATTAATTAACCAGCGTGCTTGAAAACATATTTTGTGCGCCGATGTTAATCCAACTACTTTTTCAATAAATATCTGTGACATGGAGGCATTGCAATCGCTGTGAAAACTAATGGCTTCTCAGTTCTTGGTTTCTTAAATAAATGACTTCGATTTTATGGCGACTTTTTGAATCAGTTTCTCTAAAGTTTGAAAAATAGCTTACGGTTAAAAATAATAATTTGTAACAGCATTTGTAACGTTCAATTTTTATAGTATTAAGTAGTACCCGTGAACGTGATTTCTTCAATTTGTTTATAAAAATTACGATTCTTTAGAAATAGAATTTGAACGAGCGATAATCTGAATTTTATTTCCAATGCAACTGAGATTCATAATTATCTTGTGATTCCAATTTTTACAGATTCTTGATCAGAATACCCCAAAGAAAAAATGCTGTTTATGACGATAAACTTTAAAAAATATAAAAATTAAATTAATAAAGATTACGATTCTTCAGAGATAGAATTTGGACAAGCGATAATCGGAATCTCATTTTCAATGCAACAAAGATCCATATAATTATCCTGTGATTCCAATTTTTCCAGATTCTTGATCGGAATACCCGAAACGAAAAATACTGTTTACAACTGCAAACTGCCCAATTTCATTAACATCATTCTCTTCTTTCAGTTTTCTCGGATGCAACGAGACGGAATTGAATCAAACGACCAGCTACCTCCGACAGAATTTGCGTAAAAGCATTTTTAATAGAATAACGAAAAACACATTAAAAGCATACCCCCCGCAAATGTAATTCTAACCGTTCGGTGTAGCGTTGCATTTCACTACAATGTTTAATGCCTGACCCATTATTTAACGACTGCCATACTTTGCGACCCTTTGCGGTTTGGGACCCGTAGACTGGAAGCCCCAGAGTCCTGGAAATATTTACGAGCATCATTCTCATTATTCCCGGCATGTTGGTACTTGGTATTTGCATTACATGCCGCGCATAATAATCAGCGATGAAGCTTTTCTGCTAAATATCTGCGTTCATTAAGTTCGTAAAATATTAAGTACGCGAGAGGTTCGTGTTCGAGCATGATTTAATGATCGAAGGGTCAAATAAACGATTTCACTGACTTTCACAAATTAATAACGCTTCGAAATTGTTGAAATTGTAAACCTCTCGCTTGGGTCGTGTTCCACAATTTTCTGTCGGAGCTTCGTTAGTGTACCATATATATAGACTTTTAATAATTGCCTATATTTTACGAAAGCTTACATATCGTTACAAAAGCTTGCCTACATATCGTTCACCGTATCGTTCATCGTAGAGCTATTGTACCATAATTATAAAGCTATGTTTTATATTAGCCATAGCAATAGCGCATAAAGTGCTATTTAAAGGAGACGAGAAAGAAACTGTTTAAATTTCATTCATTTGCGCCTATTTTGCACAGATATATGGTACGTATATACATGTATATATGCATGGTTTTTGACTATTTCCGTTTACCTTATCCATGTCAAACTGACGTTCAATCAATTGAGCGGCGATAATGGGCTTACCGTGAATTCAGAACGGCGGAAGACACCTCTCCAGATAATTCGATATTACCGTTCAATTCTGAGTATTTCCGTGCGGGCCCTGGCTAATCCGATTCGGCATTGACGAGATTCCATCGTCTAGTCGGAAATTCGTCAGGCCACTCTTCCTCTCGAAATTCACGGGCGAAACAATCTAGCGTAAACATCGATCCCCGTCACTGTATCGCCTCTGCCGCCGCCGTAACAGCGTTTCCTCCTTTACGTGCCGCAACAATATTATCAAAAAGATATGAAATTCTCGAAAATATACACGTCGAATAGGTTTCGGTACCTTAAGTAATAGCAATTTTCTAAAAACGTCCGATTAAAATGCCAAATTTACGTTCGCAATTGACAAAGAAATGCTGTAACATGAAGATTTCTTAATTCGGAGGTAGCATAATTTAAACAATTTTAGTTTCATCGTCTTGTTATGCAACACTTTATCACCGAAATCACAGAACTCTCGATGTGGAGAATTATTTCACGAATTTTCGATGTGAAGGTGCAATAAAAACGTGACAAAATTGGAAGATAAAATAATATTAAAGTTCTATAAAGGTGTCGTCTCCTATAAAAAATCGACCTATATTCCAATTGTAACAAAATGAATCGAAATTGATATCAATACGGAGGACTGACGTTATTATTAATTACGTATTTTATTAGAAAATAGCGTGCGTAATCATGCACCGTTTATGAAAAGTAAAAATTGCCTGCGCGAACCGTGAAAAGCGGAAGATCGATAAACAATTTAATTTCTTTCTCAATAAAGTCGATCAATTCGAAACGATGCGACTCAGCGCGAGAAACGTTTAATCTTTTCCTAGTTTCGTCGGAACAATTCCCTTTTATTCGGGCAACCCCGAAGCGACAAATCTGGAACTGTTGCAGTGAATGCGCGGCATAAAGCGTCCCGCGCCCGCGCGCGCGCGCAAGAACTGCAATTAAACGGGGAATTAAGTGTCCTCGAGAATGGTTTCGTTTTCAAGTGTAATTCGAGCACAAATATTTATTCAAGTACATGGACACACGCTCGCTCGCGCGCGCACGCAGGCACGCATGCCGATCGGTGACACCGTTGCATAGTGCATAGCGGTGTCGCGTACTTTCACACTATCCCCGGAGTATTCGGAAACGTTAGTTGAGCGAATGTGTACCCGATCAATATTCAAATTCAATTTTCTTCGAAAACGTAGCTTTTCACGGGCAGAATCGCGTTTTGCATTTTCGGCTCGCGTAGTCACCCTTTATACCGTAACAGGCGGGGACTGAATATATTACAAAGCGAGTACTATGGGCGTCGAATAAAACGCGTTTCTGTTAATGGTTTTCGAACGATTTTTAGCGAATTAAAAGGTTCGCCGATTAAGAAACGGTCGACAATGAATGCAGCCTTTTAAGGACAGCTATTAATCGCGGCTGAATAATCGAACTAATCACTGGATTGCGTAAGAAATATATTTAATCCTGTAAGTGATTTGTTATTAATCTTTAATCATTTGTTTAAGGTCGAATTGATAGATCAACGATCTCAGTTTCTTCGAATATTTTCGCAGTTCAAAATTACGCTTATTAATCTATGCGATAAATTCATAAAAACCGCTGTTTATTAGCGATTCTTTTGCATACTGAAATCTGTTATTTTTTATTATACTTACTGCAGCTTTTAGTGTGCATATGTGCACACAGAGAGAGAGAGAGAGAGAAGAGCAAAATCATGGCGATTGTGAAAACGTGAAGAAAAGGATCGGAGCTTTCGTCGACGACTTCATCGATTCCAAATCAGATTATTTATCCGTCGCTTTCGTTTTGCCGTTGCTCCGGAGGCCACGATTCCGCGCTTGCTGCGTTTATTGACCTACTTTTCCGGTCCGCCACTATCACTCATTTAAACGGGAGGACACGTGGCCTGCCACGAGCGTCATGACGTATTTTTTTTTGTCCCTTCTTCCGCGGCTCCATTGGAACACCGCCTGCATTTCACGCTTTCCTGGGCGACAGAACGTTCCGGAATTCTGGCATACGGCTGAAAGTTCTCGGACAAATGTTTACGGATGAAATTTAGAACGAGGCGTCGAACTGTTGAATCGTTGTATTGTGTTCTTCGTCATTTTTTTTCTTTTCTTTTCTCTTTTTTTTCTACCAGCCGCGGCGCTTTGTTCCTTTTCTCGCCATTTATACAGACGTTTTGTCGGGGAGTGATTTGTGCACGGAACGAGAAAACGAACGTAGTCGAAACAATTCAATCCTGAACTTTTCCGGGGAAACTGGGATGGAAGTTCGAAGGTGTTACGAATATCTTGCACGAAACGTTCGGACCAAGGAGTAAATTATGGTCGAGAGAAAATGGAGAACGTATTAACGCTGTGACACGGTTGAACGGAGGATGCAGCGTGCGATGAGAGAAACAAGTGCACGATTATGCGAATCCTCTGCGCGCGAGGAATTTTGATAGGTCAAATTTAATTGGAAGAAACATTAGAATAAGAAATCGAATTATGTAAGTTGTATAATCGTCGAAATAATTCTCGGAACGAAGAATATTCGTGCCAAAATTGACGCGTGTCACGAAATGTAGTTTCAAAAGTCGACTAGCATCGTCTCGAATGTTTTAGTTATGATGTCCGCCATGATTTATCCGGCCTGACATATTCCATCAGGATCGCCTATTACGAAAATGTATTATCCACGGAACTCTAAATTCAGAGACATCGATAAAATTAGATGACGGAAAGAAACTCCGCTTTAACGGGATGTTCATTGACCCGGAATTCCAAATGTCACGGCGGATTGAGTGACCCTTTTTAACGGAACATTTGGTAACCCGGCAAGGTTATCAGAGAAGTTATGGTCCATGCAATTGAGCCTCATTAGCTTCTTACTTATCGCGAAGTAACCTGCACCTCGTTATAAATAATGATCTCGATATCTCGCATACTGCTTTGCTACTGCAATATCGAGAATTACAATGATATTTGATATTTAATAATTTCACTTGGACGCCGAAAATCTCTATAATTTGAAATAACGTAGAAATAAAATTGGTACAAACTTCAATGTAAAATGAAACAGAACAGAAATTAGTACAATTCTTAGTTTGAAATAAGATGGAAACAAAATCTTTAATTTAAGATAAAATAGAAATAAAATTAGCACGATCTTTAATTTTAAATAAAGTAGAAATAAAGCTAGTGCAATCTTTAATTGAAGGTAAAATAGAAGTGCAATAAACGTAATCTTTAGTTTGATATAAAATAGAAATAAAATTAACACGATCTTTAATTTTAAATAATGTAGAAATAAAGCTGGTACAATCTTTTCTTGAAAGTAAAATAGAAGTGCAATGAACGTAATCTTTAGATTAAGATAAAATAGCAATAAAATTAGCACGATCTTTAATTTTAAATATTGTAGAAATAAAGCTGGTGCAATATTTAATTGAAAATAAAATAGAAATGCGATGAACGTAATCTTCAGTTTAAAATCAAATAGAAATAAAATTAGTACTATCTTTAATTGCAAGTAAAATGGAAATACAATGAACGTGATCTTTAGTTTAAAGTAAAATAGGACTAAAATGAGTACAACCTCTAACTTATAATAAAATAGTGACAAAATGAGCATAATTTTTAATCTAAAATAAAACAAAAATACAACGAGCGCAAAGCGAGATTGCAATCATCGCTTAAATGTCATTGAGCCGACTCGCGATCGAGAACAATGACTGCATCGGGACAAGAAGAGCGAAAGTACGCGCCTGTCTTGAAGAATGCTTCTGAGAATGTCGGAAAGCAGTCCGCTATTTCATGAATAATTTCCGTGGACGTGAAGTACGCTATTAGAACAGCAGCTATCGCCCAAATGCACGCTCGGAGGGCAGACTTTTTACGAGTTTCGAAAGTGTACAAAACTCTTCTCGTAAGGAACTCGCGTGTACATTCGTCCGCGGATGTAAAACTTTAAAGAGCAGGGACCCCGCTGTGCATTTCGGGAGAAGACCCATCGCGAATGGATCGCGGCATTTCATAGACTCGGTGTTTACAAAAGTTTTGGAGATCCAAAAATCTGATCTCAATTTGAAGAAATTGCGCTTCGAATATTCGCAGGAGCAAGGTTGCGTTGTTTTCGCTTCGCGGAGAAGTAAACGATTCGACGACGACGACGACGACGACGTAAATTTGCATGAACAATGGAATTCCCGTCGAGAGCGCCGATGATTTTCTGCGGCTAAAAATATCGCTAGACGCGGTTTCAATCGAATATCAACGGCAACGCGTGCGAATAGTCTGAATAAATTTTATTCGAACGCTCGCCTGAACACGTTCGAACGTATTTTTTGATTTCATAACGAAAGTCAAATATCGCTATGTTTCGTATATATCGAATCCGTACGAACGAACAAACAACGCGTAATGCAAATATGATTTTCACGGGTGTCAAAGTTTGATATATTATTCGTTGCAAACGGAGAACTCTGAACGATAAAGTGTTCTCGGTTCCCGCGTTTGTTATTTAAACAAAGGTCCGTTCGCTGTCGCGCTAACCGGATCGGTAAATGTTGTCCGAAGGCGTGATCTATTTTTCAAAGAATCCAGCCAGAGTTCTCTGCACACGGACTCACGTTTCCGCGTTGAAATCGACGGAGAAAAGACGACGGAAACTTCTCCTTCGCCGGATTCAAGAGATCATCTTGCGCGTTTCCGAGAGTCGCAAGAAATACAGGATTTTGAAAAGCACATTTACGTTTCAACGGGGAGGATCCTTCGGGCAGCAAACACGCTCCCTTCCGAAATCTCATTAGCTTCCTAAATGAATTTTCCTTGGGCCGGTGCCAAATACGCGTGCAAGACGCTTAAAATCTGTGCCATAATCAATAATTTCGAGCGCACCGGTCTGAAAGCAATTTGGCAAATGACTTTCCCGCTTTTCTGTAAACGGTTGCTAGCCGGACGACAACCGATAACTGTCTCCCACCCATGCAACTTCTATCGCAAGATCAACTTCGGTAAAACCGTTTAAATAAAACATGCGGTTTACCGATGAACTACCAACGATTCGTCTATTTATCCGCGTTCTCGCTTGTTACAACGAATTCTGACATTCTGGTCCGGTCACAATTTCATAGCTTTAGTAAAATTATTAATTCTTCTGTGACTTTGTTTTATTTGTTTTTGAGTAAAGAAATTGTATATCTTTTATTCGATGTGCATTTTAGTGAAAACATAAATTTTATTCATTTTAGAAAAATTATCAATTTTTCTATACCTTTATTTTATTTATTTTAGGATAAAGAAGTTGTATATCTCTTATTCGATGTATATTTTAGTGAAAGCATGAATTTTATTCATTTTAGTAAAATTATCAATTTTTCTATACCTTTATTTTATTTATTTTAGGATAAAGAAGTTGTATATCTCTTATTCGACGTATATTTTAGTAAAAGCACATATTTTATTCATTTTAGTAAAATTATCAATTTTTCTATACCTTTATTTTATTTGTTTTCGAACAAATAAGTTGTGTGTCTCTTATTCGATGTATATTTTAGTGAAAGCACAAATTTTATTCATTTTAATAAAATTATCAATTTTTCTATTCCTTTGTTTTATTTGTTTTCGAACAAAGAAATTGTATATCCCTTATTCGATGTACGTTTTACTAAAAGCATAAATTTTATTCATTTTTCTATTCCTTTGTTTTATTTGCTTTTGTATAAAGAAAAAAATTCGACGCACATTTTAGTCATCCATTTTAGTAAAATTATCAATTTTTCAATTCTACAACTATCTATAGCTTTGCGTGAATTCTATTATAGTACACCTTTGACAAATGAAATTTAAAAATTTCTCATGGAAAGATTCATACGCTATCAGAAATTGAAAAACAAAAATTCAGAGACTGGCCATTCTGACCGGTTCGTTAGTTGAAGTATTAACGAACATGCGGCTGAAGCGTTCCACGCAATGATGTCCACCAGTGCACCATTGAAAACTATTGAAGCTGCGTTTGATCGTAGAAAACGTGCTTACGTAAGAGGAATGGTCCGTGACCCGGCGCACAACGGGGCGAGCAAACAGTAATATCGGGCGTAGGGGGCGAAAGATGAAAGTTCAAATTTTACAATTGGACCGTATTGCCATTTAACTATTAACTTTCTACCACTACCTTTTCCTCACAGTATAGTTATATCATTTCTTTATATCTTTTTAGATTATATTATTTCAGCCGCAATATTCGAGACCAAATAGCGGACATTCATAAATTGTTATCAATTAAATGAACTAGCCGAACTATTCCTTAATAATAATAATTGCTTATACAAAATATGTACGTAGTTCCTAAGGCTATTTAAAGTAACTTTTTCCTTAGCGCAAATGCGATCCATCGTTTTGTTTACACTTTTCCGCCTCGCGCCAGCCGAGCTGTCCGCCCATTGGTCAGCGTTTCTCGTTAAAAACTCACAAACAAAGCCGTAGATTGCATTGTTGCTAAGGAAAAAGTTGCTGCGAATAACTTCAGGAACACCTCGTTTCCCAGGAGTCCCATAATTTTCGCACCAAAATAACCCTGTATATTCTAATACAATAATCTTGCAAACTTCTTAACTGTTGGATCCTCTGGAAAAAACAAGCAAACAGTAAAAATACCGTGAAAAAACAGATCTTGACAAGTTGACGGATCCAATTGCAAAATTTGAACTTTCATCTTTCGCTCCTACATCGAACATCGCTATATACGCTCGCTGTGCCGTGCGGCGTGGCTTAAAAATCACCGGTCCGACTATCTGGCGTTCCTGATCAGAATTCCGCAGTGGCAGCAGCCCCATATTATTAACAAATCAATCAAACACCGGTGCCGAGCCAGAGGGTGGTAGAGAAAGAGAGAGAAAGAGAGAAAGAGAGAGAGAGAGAGAGAGAGAGAGAGATCCGTGTCGGTCGAACGGTATCGGCGAGGATGATCGGCGCATTTGAACAAGAGATCGCGGATCGGCCACGGTTGTTGCAATCCGAAAGCTCGTCTCAATAAGATACGGTTGGCGTACGTTCGGCTTCGGTTCCGATAAGATCGGCTGTTTCTGGCTGGTAGGTGGTCCGATGACGTGGCTGATTGCAGGCCGGCCACCGCTATTTCAAGGGGCCGATTTTCTAGCGGCCGCCAGAAAATATCCTGCAAGATCTGCCGAGCCGTAAACTCGGCCACTAAAACGCTTCGGAACGGGGCTCGGAGTCACGCAGCCTTTACGCGACCTCGAAGATAATAAAGTTCTGCTATTGCATCGAGTTCTGTGCCGATGAATCACGGATAGATGGAATCAAGGCTCTTTCGAGGATCGATACCGGCCCACCGAGCATTCCAGTCCTTTTACCTCTCGGATTATTAGCATTTTCCCGTGGACGGCCGAATCCACGCTGATGTAATGCCTTTTTCCGAATGATTTAAGATTCGATTTCTGAAAGCGACGGGTTGACCCGCAACTTCGTGCGGATGTTTTCGAGCCCGATATTCGGCGGAAACCCGGCCGCCGAACTTCCGATGCGTTGCCCTATGAATGCATTCATCGCGCACAATGACAAAAATTATTTATTGCGCCCGTAGTAACCGCGGTGCTCCGTTATCAAACGTTCGCGACTTTTATGCGGCGAATTAGCGAGAATTCGATTGTCACGGGATTACAGTTTTTCTTTGGATTCTCGCGTAATTACAGTTTTCTTGGGATTCTCGCATAATTAGCTTTAACTTAGCATTAACATAATTACAGTTTTTATTTGGCTTTAAGATAGTTGCAGTTTTAATCTAGCATTAACATATTTACAGGTTAAATTTAGCATTGACATATTTACAGTTTTAATTTTGCATTAACGTGATTACACCTTTGATTTAGCTTTAACATAATTACAGTTTTTATTTGGCTTTAAGATAGTTACAGTTTTAATCTAGCATTAACATATTTACAGGTTAAATTTAGCATTGACATATTTACAGTTTTAATTTAGCATTAACGTGATTACATCTTTGATTTAGCTTTAACATAATTACAGTTTTTATTTGGCTTTAAGATAGTTACAGTTTCAATCTAGCATTAACATATTTACAGTTTTAATTTAGGATTGACATATTTACAGTTTTAATTTTGCATTAACCTAATTACACCTTTGATTTAGCTTTAACATAATTACAGTTTTAATTTGGCTTTAATATAATTACACTTTTAATTTAGCTTCGACATAACTACGGTTTTAATTCGGCTATGACACATTTACAGTTTCAATGTAGCTTTAACATAATTACAGTTTTCATTTGACTCCAATTCATTTACAGATTCAATTTAGCATTAACATAATTACACTTTTGATTCAGCGTTAACGTTTACGACAGTGACTGTAGTTTTTAATCAACCACAATATAATTACAGTTTTAAACCGGCTCGAACGAAATAATCTACGAAAGTCGTGTGCAACGTGTTTAGTCAAAAACGAAGCACGCGTTTCGCACGAAAGTAAAATATTTTCCCAGTGTTTCCTTCTCAAAGAGATTTTTTTCACGCAAAAATCGTTGAGACACGCAAATTGCATCGCAAGTACGTGCATGCAGAATTTTGTAAACGCGAGAGCTGTAGAACGACGCGGGTAGAAGGAACACCTGGTTCAACCAGTGGTAGAGAGATATACATAGAGCTATGTATGTATATCTATGTTCTGAAACCACAAGGATTTAGGGTACTCTTACGATGCTTTCACCCTTCGATCGATAGCACTCGGCTCACCCTGGATTTCGGTGCACTACGAAACAGTGAAGCGAAAACGGGGACTACAGCTTTGGAAAAAAAGCACGAAAATTTGATAGGGAACTGATTATCGTATTATAGTGTTGCTAATCCGTGTATCTTCATGTGAACTGAAAAACGTCTGCATTTGTGGCAACAAGTGTCTGTCAGAAAATAACTAATATTAAAATTATAATATTATAATATTATAATTTTAACTATTATAATATTATAACATTAGTTATATATTATTATAATATATAACTAATATATTATTATATTATTATATTAGCTAATATTATAATATTATAATTTTAAGTGATATTATCTAATATTAACTAATACTATAATATTATAATTTTAACTAATATTAGCTAATATTATAATATTATAATTTTAAGTAATATTAACTAATATTAACTAATACTATAATATTATAATTTTAACTATTATTAGCTAATATTATATTATTATAGTATTATAATATTAACTAACATTAACTAATATTAACTGATATTATAATATTATAATTACCAATTATCAAAACCAATGAAATCGAACTCCCCTTCCCAAATTCTGCACATTGTTGTGCACAATCATCACAATTAATTAGAGAGAATTAAGTGTTTCCTCAAACTGCGAATGACAATAGCGTTCGCTACACCGAATAATACACTGCACGGCGACGTGATCGTTCGCATTTATTCCGTGCTATCGCCATCGAGCAAACACGAGAATCGTCGTCTCATTGGTGTACTTGCTTTGTGGGTAAACGTCGGCTGCAAAATTCAAGTCCACCAAGAGACCATATAAATGTTTCCGTCCGCCAATAAATCAAGCATCTATAAAATTCATATCGAGGGTAGATAATGTAGCCCGGTCGTTTCCATCCGATTTAGAAAGGAAGATATTACGCGAGCCGCGGAGCTCGGCATGCAAACTGCAAGAAATTCGCGAACCGTTCTAACACGTGAACGCCGCGCCGTTCATACAGGGTGTCGCAGACATTGGGAGAGCCGGGGGAGCTCGGATGGAACAAAATGATCTCTCGCGACGTAATTTCCGATCCGCTTTTATCTTGGAGTGATTACGCTTCGGGACAGAGCAATATAATTATTATTAATATAATCAGTTAATTAATATGTAATTATTATTTAATATTTATATAAATATAATATATTATATTATAATAATATATATATTAGAATAAATATATATTTATATAATATTTATAATATATAATATATAATTATTACTTAATATATATAATATGTAATTATTAATTAATCATTTCATACAACCGTAACGCAACTAAAAAATTGTAACTTCCGACGTTGCTAAAATATTGTTGAAACGAATCTTCTCCGCTAATCTGTCTATCATAATCATTTCTCTGTCGCTTCCGCTTATTTTTAGTGCTCGAGGTGATAGGAGGACCACGATGCTATAGGTCGTTCAATTTGCCATCAGCTCGGCTACAATGAGCCGTAAAAATACGACATAAAATCTCGGAAAATATTGCCACGTGGAAGTTTCCTCGCTGACCACGACACGTCCTGCTTGACACTTGATCGCGTTCACTATGACTTCAAGCGGTCGAGATCAGATGAGACACCCTGTGTACAGTAAGACGGAATAGTTTCGAACACTTTCCCCGTTGTTTACGTTAACGGGCTGCTTTAAATAATACTTCGAACGAACGTGAATTGGCGTTATCGTGCTAAACGCTAGCCTAGTTCCATCGCTCCATTCGAGAGTTACGGGAACAATGCTGAACGTGTTTCATACAAGCCGTGCAACCAATTCTTAGCTAGAAACGTGCACGGTAGCTCTAGGTGGCGTCCCGTCGCCTCGCGTCCTGATCCAGCCATAAATTCACCAGGGAAGTAATATTGTGTACCTGTCCCTCCTTACGGAAATACGTTTCACGCCGGGGAACCTATCACTTGCCATCAAATGACTTTTTACCGTGGCACTTTCTTATCGTACATTCGCTGGAACTTCGATTACGTTTTATTTGAGAAAACTGCGTGGTATTCCGTGGCGGCCAGTGCACGTCGAAGACGTGATGCTTACCAATGAGGACGAGGCTCGCGCGTGGACAATTTTCATACGGGGAAACGTGTGGTGATTTTTTAAACGTTATACTGTCCCTCTCTCATTTTCTCTTGGAAGGTTTTCCACAGAGACAACGTTTCGGTAATTATCTACGCGAGCAAAGAGGTCACTGTTTAATGAAGCTATGCCAGTACTCTGTTGAGCAATCTTTGCTCAAGTCTGGCATGAACCAACGTTTCCACGAGCTTCGTTTTTCTGTGTAGAAAGAGTCGTCGGAACCTTAAGTCAATTATAGCTTCATCAGCTCGTTCGCATTCTATAGTGACGATCAAGATTTTATCCGCAATTTTATTTAATTCGGAAATGGAGGTTCTTGAGGTCATTTGGAGAAACTTTTTCCTTAGCGAAAATGCAATCCGCGGCTTCGTTTACGAGTTATTAACGAAAAACATTGACCAATTGAAAAGCGGGTGCGGCCGCCGCTCTGTCCTCACGGCCAATGCCGCGTCGCGCCGCCATCTGACGCAGCAGCAGTGATCGCGAGGGCGGAGCATCAGCCGTACGCGATCTCTCATTGATCACTGTTTTTCGTTAATAACTCGTAAACGAAGCCGCGGATTGCATTTTCGCTAAGGAAAAAGTTGCTGTATTTTATGCATGGAATATATAGGTCGTGCACACTAAAGCCAGTATATTAGAGAGGAGAAAATCTCAACGTAAGTTAATAATAATAATTTGTTATGCAACTAAAACTATATGAAGAAAATAGAACAATGGAAGACTCCTTGTTGATAGAGTTCAATGCTTAAATTTTCTCTTCTAATTTTCCTTTTGGATGGATTGCAAGTTTGAAATTCAGTATGTTTAATAATAGTTTAATATATAATATATATAAAATAACATATAATATAGTAAAACTATGAAAATAAAATATATATAAATATATATAAATATACAAAATAATAAGAATATATATAGTATATAAAAAATATTCATTTTCTTCTTCCAATTTCTACGAAATATTCAAATGTATCAAGCTTACCAATATTGCGCCCGATACACCAGTTCAATTTGCTAGTCCGAATTCAAACGTGCACTTATTTAGAGATTTCCCAAATGACCTAAAAGCAAACGCGGCATACAGAGTACGGGCAGAATAAGAAAGACAAGAGTGGAGATGTTCCGTTTGCCAGCTACGGAAATCCGACTCATACCGTAGTTGCATAAATGAAGTACTCGTTCGATAGGATCCAAATTGATTTTACCGCAGTCGAGAATTATTGTTCGAGGCGTTTCTACCGCGGTTAGTATTTCTTTTCCGGTAGCATGATTATTTCGAAACGGCACTACGTAATAGTTACACCGGTATATTTTTTAATAATTTCCATGTTCTACTTGGTAGTTTTCCATAAGTGGCAATGTCTTCGACATTACAATTCGACTAACAATTCCTGCTTGATAAAACCGGTATCAATTTAATTTGTTACCTATTTAACGCTAAACGCGCAATCTTCGGACAAACGATCAGTTTCCAATTCTCTATTTCAGGATTATTGGAATGACAAAGATACCCTCATGAATTATATTACCATAAAAATTGTAACAATTTCAATAAAAATGTGAAAAAAACTGTAAGAACATGAGAAAAGGTAAAATAAAAATTATATTACAATATACAGAAATATATAATAATATATAATAAAATATATATAGAATATATAAACAGAAATATATAAATATAAATATAATATATTTATATAAATATAGAAATAGAAATAGAAATATATAATAGAATATATATATATATATATATAATATAATAATAAAATAATGTCTATAGAATATATAATATATAGAAGTTGCACAAGCTCTAAATAATAACAATCTCGCAATTTTTCCCAGATGAGAAGAACCAGTCGTTTTCAGTGCTCGATAATTTTGTCGTCAAACTGTCCAATTATTTCGAACGATTATCACCTTGTATTTCCCTTGAAGCTTCATTCATTTCGTCAATTAAACAGGTTCGAGTTTAAAAAATGCTAGAACGAGTTTGCCACGAGGGAAACGATCGTTCGAATGATTTCAGCACGGGACACCCTGTACGGAATAGAATCTCAGGTTCGAATAAGACCATAAACTGTTCCGACCTGCTCACGAGCGGTCCATAAACCACTCGCGAATTGTATTCCCTCCCGGATACCTGGCCCGTAACTTTTGATAGTCACGCGACCGTTCGCGTACCGATCATTTATGAGTGACTGCACCCCCTCTCCCCCGCACTATCCCTCCTACACCCCTTAGGAAGGCTCAACGAATCGTGCGTAAACTTGGCGCAATTTCTTCGGGGGATTGACCAGCGTGTAACTAGCTGTCATTTCGCGGCGGCCCGATACAATCCTTCGACGTTGCCCGACACAGCGCGAACACAATTTATCGGGCCGTTGCAAGGAACGCGTGCGCCCGCCTGTTACGCCATCCATTACACGCTCGCGCGTTATTACCCCCGCTTAAGCTTCGGGTCTAACCGAGGGGGACGCGCGGATGCTTGTCCGATCCTCGTCATCTTGAGCCGAACTTGCCGAATATTTCTCGGTACGAGCTCCGCCCGAAGGCTCGAATCCCTGTCGACATGACGTGTCTCAAACAATGAACCACACACACAAGCTTTATTTAAAGGTGCAGTATATTTTCTCCAATTGTTAGGAGATTGGGTCCAAGTGTTGGATTCTTTCGCTGTCTTCATGGTTGCTTATTTGTACCTTTGGTGTTTACTAATGAGTTATGTTACTGGTATATAGTAATTAATAATAATAATAATAGCAATACATTTTACATGAAATTAAGTTGAAGCTTACCACCGTATACAATAAATAACAATAATAATAATAATAACATTATATGAATCGAAATTGAATATCTAAAAATTGTAGAATATCCTCCATACGTAATAAATAATAATAAGAAGAAGAATATACTTTAAATAAACCTGAATTGAACATATAAAAATTGAAGCACATTATCCTCATACATAATAAATAATAATAGTAATATAATTCACATAAACTTAAATTGAATATATAGTAATTAAAGCACAGCATATATCCTCATACAAAGTAAATAATAATAATAATAGTACACTTTACATAAATTGAATAATAATACACTTCACATAAACCTAAATTGAATATATAAAAATCGAAGCACATCATCCTCATACATAATAAATGATAACAATAGTACACTTGACATAAATTTAGATTGAACATATTGATAATAATAATATAATAAGAATATATTAATAATAGTACACCATCACCATCAACTTTAATTGATTATATAGAAATTAAAGCACACCGTCCTCGCGCATAATAAATAATAATAACAATAACACACTTTACATAACCTCGAATTTAATATATAAGAATTGAAGCACAATTGTGCACCGGTGGTGCACTTCGTTGAAAATAGTATTTTCCTGTACCAACGGAACGTGCAGCGGTTTCGATTGTAGAGTAGAAGGTCCGGTCAAAGCCACTTGTCGAGAGTCTGAATGGCAGCCGATCCGCGTAACGGAATCGCCCGGCAACGTGTCACGGGCGTCGAATTCAGACGCGGCGTATTAATATCGGGCCATTAGAGCGGGCCGGCAATAATAATTATTCGGAAATGCCGGGAGTCGCGGGTGACCGTTGGAGCGGCCAAGTAATTCGCGAGTAACGTTTAATTCCGCTTCAATGCAAACCACTTACAAACTACTGGCGAGTGGCTCGTTAAATGTTCCCGAACACACACCGGCTCTGATAGATACGCTGCCGCTTGCTGCTCGATAGTCGGACACATGTGAATTTAACACGGCATCTGTATATGCAAATCTCTCCTGGCGTACATAATCTATTGTGTACGCGATGTTACCAAATGTTGTAATAACTCGATGGTAAGCCCGTATGCTTGTCGAGTTCGGTGCTGCGAACTCGTGGGGTCTTATTTCAACGCGCGCTTGCCGATTCGCAGTTAATGCAAACAAATACAGTCTGCTTAGCACGCGAGAAGCAAGAACAATTGCGCAAACGAATTAAGATTAACGGCGAATCGATGACGATGTGTTCGCAGGATTCATTAGAGACTTAATGTTTAGTCTGCGGTTGAAAATTTAATACTTCCTTGTAGCGCGAAGTGTGATCATTTTTTGTATATTTATGCTCCAAATGCACTCATTTGTGGGTTTCGCGATGCAGTTTTTAAGATCTCTCATTGGTCACTGTATTTCGTTAATAACTCGTGAACGAAGCCGCGGATTGCATTTTCGCTAAGGAAAAAGTTGCTGTATTTTATGCATGGAATATATAGGTCGTGTACACTAAAGTCAATGTATTAGAGAGGAGAAAATCTCAACGTAAGTTAATACTAATGATTTTGTATGCAATTATAACTATATGAAGGAAATAGGACAATGGAAGACCCCTTGCTGATTTTTTGTATATTTATGCTCCAAATATACTCATTTGTGGGTTTCACGATGCAGTTTTTAAGATCTCTCATTGGTCACTGTATTTCGTTAATAACTCATGAACGAAGCCGCGGATTGCATTTTCGTTAAGGAAAAAGTTGCTGTATTTTATGCATGGAATATATAGGTCGTGTACACTAAAGTCAATATATTAGAGAGGAGAAAATCTCAACGTAAGTTAATACTAATGATTTTGTATGCAACTATAACTATATGAAGGAAATAGGACAATGGAAGACCCCTTGCTGATTTTTTGTATATTTATGCTCCAAATGCACTCATTTGTGGGTTTCACGATGCAGTTTTTTAAGCTCAGAAATATGGGAAATAGATATTAAATTTGTGTCGTTAGGTTCCATTACGTTTCCAGCGTAAATCGTACGACTTTTGCTTTCGTTGTTCTGAAAGACGATAATGAATACGATTGAAACGAGCGCGTTTGAATAAATAAATTTTCTGTAATAAAGTCATGCTTACGTAAAATATTCTGAAGACGAGGGAGAATCGCTGCTCTTCGTTTCACCGACGAGAAAATAAGCAACAATTACGCACGAAACTTTCAGCGCACAATGACACCGAGCGCTTCTCCGAATGTTAATTCATTAAATCCGCGGACGCAATTAATGAAGTTTTTTCTGCGAACTGTTAGTCTTGATTGTCAAGTTCTCCAGCACGGATACAGAATCCTGATGCAGTAGTTTCGACTGTGTTGCGCGAGGTCGGCGGTTAAAGGAACTTTCGGCTTCGCCGTAAATTGCGAATTCCTGGGTTACGTTCTCGTGACTGATCGCGTACAGCTACGGATTCTAGCAATTATGGCTTCCGAGCAACGAGTATGTTCGACACACGATTTACCGGAATGATAGTGACGTTTTGTCACGGATTTTTTAATCATTGGATACAACGTACCGACGATTTGTTTAATAAAATTGTACTGTTTTTCTGAAATTCGCAGAAAATAATTCTTTATTTTCACTGTGAAATTTCAATACTTCGTTCCCTATAACAAGAGAGAGTCTTTCTTACTCTGGAATTAAACTCGAAATTTAAATCTCAAAAATTTCGAAGCACGATTTCCTGAAACAAATATACTTAGTAATTAAATACATCTTTAATCCTCTCGATATAAAATATTATGGTACTGTAAATATAGTATTTATTTATGTTTATGTTACTATTGTATTTATTATATTTATGTTAGCATAAAATAGTGTGTTATTTTTATGTTAGCATAAATATTGTATTTATTATATCTATGTTAGCATAAAATATTGTATTTATTATATTTATGTTACCATAAATATTGTATTTATTATATTTATGTTACCATAAATATTGTATTTATTATATTTATATAACCATAAATATTGTGTTTATTATATTCATGTTAGCATAAATATTGTATTTATTATATCTATGTTACCATAAATATTATATTTATTATATCTATGTTACCATAAATATTGTATTTATTATATCTATGTTACCATAAATATTGTATTTATTATATCTATGTTACCATAAATATTGTATTTATTATATTTGTTACTATAAATATTGTATTTATTATATCTATGTTACCATAAATATTGTATTTATTATATTTGTTACTATAAATATTGTATTTATTATATTTATGTTACCATAAATATTATATTTATGGCAAGAGAATGACAGGGAGACATGTGGAAAACGTGTAAGCAAGTCACGACGTCGTAAAGCGAGCTTTATTTTCGAGATTTCTTCGGAGACAGTTTTATCAGCCGGCATTGGTCGCAAGCGCACGATCGCAATCCCGAAGTGGCCGAGCTTTCTCTTCGCCCCTTAGCGCGATTATGAAAATGGTAATCCGCATGAATATTCGCCGAGTAAATCACTCGATAAAACGATTTACATTCGCGTAACAGTAAAGCGCGGGCAACGGGGTAAATAATTGTCACGCCGCCGTTGGAATTACGACGGCAGATTTCCGGACGTTATCAGCCTCTGATCTGGCCGCGAAGTATCGTTTTCACGATTCCATATCTATCCGCTACTTACTACCCTCTTATCGCCGCGCGGTCCGACTGGATGAGCGAACTGTTCCGTCGAAATTCGCGCGTGCCTGCGGTTCGCGGATCGGCCGAATATACGGGCGGCCGGCGAGAGATTGATGAAAATCTGACACGAATTTAAAAATCGTCGGTTTATTTTCGCAGAAAGTTATCAATTATCCCGCGGCCGATCTACCTTGGGCCGCGAACACGCGAGTCCAGGCGGCGAGCCGTGTACAGAAAAAGCTGCATTAAGATGCGCCCGGGCCTCGTATTAATCTTAGTCAGCGATAATTGTGCATCCAGATACGGATCTTCCGCCGCAATATCGATTTCAATATCGCGACACGCGAACGTCCTTTCGTCCTTTTATGCTCGCGCTTCAAACCCTCGCGATCGAGTCGCTTCGAAATTCTCGTGTTTGATCGCGGCGCGCGAAACATTCTTTTGTTCCAGTGAGACTCGTATTTTCGACGGATCGTATATTTAATTAACGGGAATTCCGTCGGAGTCGATTCCGCGAAATTTCATCATTCCAGATTTGCGGAAGCATCGACCATTGTGTCGGACAAATGAAAAATTAATCCGGCTGCAGGATTACGTGAGATTTTACGTGCCGAAATTTACTATGTCGAACAATAAAATAATCTTCTGATTATTTTAGATCATTTTTTAGGATAAAGAAATTCATTAGCAACGTAACGTTTGTAATTCTAAATTTTAGTATGCATGTGTTTGGAAATATTATGGCTTGTTTTCGGAAATATTTTTAATCATTGAATTGATAATTATTTTTATTAATAACCTTTATAATTATTAGCATTTATTTTAACCATGCAATATTGGAAATGAACTATGAGTGTCCGTCCATCTATTCGCAGAAATAGTATTGTACAATAATAATAATAATATAATATAATATAATATAATACTAATAATATAATATAATATAATATAATATAATAATAGTAATAATTAGTATATGCATCGAACGTGTTTCATGAAACGAAAAATGAGATAACGATAACATCAATTAAAAATGAAATAAAAGATCTATACCAACGTTCGCATACTTTGAAAAACGTTCGCATATTCGCAGTTAATCTATTAACGCGAGCATAAGCATCAGAATACAATAGAGCGTGTTCGTGATTTCACTTTCCACCGAATTAATATTCATTATATGTATACCGTCACCGAAATTGAATCCGTGCGAGCTATAACAAGCGTACAATTATATCTCCCCGCGTAAATTCCGACGTGACAAATTCAACGTCTATTTATTATCAATATTAATGATACTTGGCCACATTGTGTGTTTATTTTTCCGTCGATCGCCGCCATTACCAATTAACGCGGATATCTTGATTTCGAGTCGCGTTTACCTTTCCGATTAATCGTCGGCGATTAACGGAAATGTACGTGCCGGTGCGTGGCAGATTGAAATGAAGAATAGCTAGCTTCGACAGCGAGATATGGACCAACTTGGTAAAGGATGAGAGCTTCGCAGGAATATAACGACGAGTCAAATCGTCATTTGTTTCTCTCCATCGTGCCAGAAACGGGAGGAAACAGTAACTGGGCTGACGTCCCAATTCCCGTGCCCAATTTCTGCTTTGCCGAAGCTTTCATCGAATAAAATTGTTAGAATTATTAGAATTATTAGAATTAAAGCGTCAAAACTATATTTCGATTTTTCAGACATTTCTGTCGTTAACGTTTTTATATTTATATATAATATATTTGTACACAGAACATTTCTTGTTCAATCTTTTATTGCATTTCTAAGAAATATTTGTCTTCAAAATGCTTCTCCAAACTAATTTATTTCAAGTACAAATGTTTGAAAAAAGTATTTTTGAGAATATAAAAGTGTCATTTTGAGAATCGCTAGTGCAAGAAATCACTAATAAATCCGCTATTAATTACAAGCAAAATCAACAGGAAATATAATGTATATATTAGGAAAAATATATAATAATATATACAATATATGAGAATATAAAATGTATATAATGCATATAAAACCATATTCTGTGAATATTATTCTATGAACGTAGTAATAGTAATATAAATAGTAATAATAGTAATAATAATAGTAATATAATAGTAATAATAGTAATAATAATAGTAATATAATAGTAATAATAATAGTAATATAATAGTAATAATAATAGTAATAATAATAGTAATATAATAGTAATATAATAGTAATAATAATAGTAATATAATAGTAATAATAATAGTAATATAATAGTAATATAATAGTAATAATAATAGTAATATATAGTAATAATAATAGTAATATAAATAAATAGTAACTTATTCCACCGTCAAACATTATTTACATGATAATACACGCAAGCGACGTAGAGACATAACGATGCTGCAAATGAAAGGGGCACAAAAGTAACGAACTACCCGCGCATACATTTTTTCGAACCTGTAGCACCTCGATCATTCTACGCGGTAGTACGGGAAAGGTGGTCTATCTAGGTGCTTAGTCACGAAGTAGGTATTGATTTTCGCGGAAATTCGTCAACCGCGGGAACATTAATGGAACAACGTCCTAGGAATTTCGATTAGATTCTCACTTGAAAGACTTTGCGCCGCGCACTTCGGAAACACATTCTACGCCTTTGTAGCAAAATATCTTCTACGAGAGGTAATTTGGTAAACGTTGCGCCCGAAAACATTTCCAACCGGATCGGCAAGCATGCAAATTGAAGCACCGTTCTACGAAAGTTTCATTGTTTATATTAATTTGCTCGGCGATGAGCTCGGCGCATCTCGGAGTAGATGATGAAACTCGAGATGCTGTAGATCAGAATAGAATTACAGCGTCGATCAATTCAGTCCAAAGGCGGTAAAATTGAACGCACGGTGCAACTGAGGAGAATTCAGGCTGATCGAATAAAGTCTGAAATAAGTACAAATAAAAAATAGAAGATGATGATCGAGTTGGACAAAAATACCAGAAATGCGATGCAATATTTTTTGCGATTCATACGTCTATATTGTGTTAATTGGAAAATGGACTTAAATTGAATCGACCAAATAATGACTGATCTTTCTAGGATCAAAATACAAATTTTCCAAGCCGATTGTGAGAAACTAAAGTTGAATAAAAATAGATTGTTTCTTTCAATAGCCATTATTAAATTATGAAGTTCTCAAGGCTTCGCAATTTTAATAAAAACGCTACGATGGAGCAACTCTGCTTCGATGAACCAAAGATAGAGCAAACCTAGCTAATTTAAGCATTTAAGCCTAGATATTGAGCTATCTGTCCCCGCAGGAACAGGAAGCCGAGCCCAGAGGTGTCCAAACTAAAGAATCCTCATCCCAAATCTCGTAATTTAGATTCTTAAAATTAGTTCTCCGAGACGAGTCTCGCTAGAGTTCGGCGTCGGGAGTCTTCGGGCTTGGATTCCTAGATCCCAAGACCTCTGTTCGAGTTCTCGGAGGTTCATCAGGGTTGAATCTCCGAGTCCAAACGTCTCTAAGCTCGGTCCCAGAGGTCCACGAGCTTCGATCCCAGCGGCCTTCTGTCTCCGAGTTGGTAATTCGAGTTGGAAGGTGCCCGAAGACAGCAAACTTCCGACTCTCTTAGCGACGCCTCGCATCCCCTAGCTCCTGCGTAGATCGAAATCGGCTCTTTTAGCTTCTGAATGGCCTAATTCGTGGCCATCGATCTTGGTATGCAGCAGGTTCAACTTCCCGGTAGTCCTCCGGTTGCGCGATCTTGGAACTTTCGACCTGGGTAAACTCCGATCTCAGCCTCTTTGGCACAGTTTAGTTTGGACCGAGTCTGTCGAATACCGAATACGTCTACCTGGATTGGTAGAATAGCTCCCTAAAAGTGAATCAGCATCGCTTAGAAAGCCCTGTTAGGCGAGGATGCTTCTTGCTTGAAGCCGTCGCCGAATCGTAATCGAGAAACTTGTTCCCGTGCACGACGAACATGCTGTAAAAGTTTGTTATTTCATCGGGAGTGACGAACGTGGACGAACATGCTTGCTTTGTTCATCTTGTAACAGCTCGTACGGTATCCGAAAGCTTTCAGAAGTGCCCGATTCTTAGCTCTCGGCAAAAGGACGACGGAGTGGAAGCTTCATCGGAAACTTCGTTGAAAATTTACCGGGGTCTTAAGATCCACGGGAAATGTAGCATAATTTGCAGATTTATTAATGAATTCTGCAGGGAAAATCCTGTTTGCATTATTCTCCTGTCGTTTTATTATTTATTGCTTAATCGCTACGTTGAACGGTATTAACGAGAGAAATTTTCGTTCGACGATTTGCGGACTTGTTAATTCGAATGAATTAATAATTAGGATTTGAAATTTTACTGTGTAAAATATCAATCTTTAGATGTGAAATAACTACGAATTTGTAATTTGTTGAAAAATTAAATTCGTCCAGGTGTGGAGAAAGGGGGTTGAAAATTACCATGCCTAATTTTCATGATTGTCTAAGAGAAGCGACAGAACGAGATATTTTTGCTGCATCGTTGCTAAAAATGAAACTAGATTTAATAATATCGTAAATCAGTGTCTTCGAAGACTTGTCGAAAAATTTGTTACAAAAAGAGGTTATATTCCAGTACCTGAATGCGTTACAATATTGAAGAACTATTAATTGTCATAACGATAGTAATGCTAATAGGACAGATGTTCTATTTCGAATTACGAAAATGGTAAATCGGTAAAAAATTGAAAAATAGAAACTGTATCGAAAGAATTACAACGTATACAGTCTTGACGTTACAACTTATTACAGCTTGAGAAAATATATTACATAGTCCAAGATTAATAATAATATAATAAAATATAAGTTATATATTATATAGTTATATATATATATATATATATATATATATATATATATATATATATCTATATATATTTATATTATATTAATTATATACTATAATATAGTAATATAATAAAAATGTGTGCAAGAGATCAATATCAGAGAGTATTCCGATTTCCTAAAAAATAATTCTTGGAAATAATGCTCATAGAAAGTCCTAAAAAAATAATCGACAAAAGAGAAATAGCAAGTACTCGAGAAATAACTAAGAAGTAAACGGTCCACGAGGAAAGGTTGGTTATCATCGAAGAATATAATTCTATGGGTAGCCCAGAAACTTTGAATGGGGCGCTTTTAAACTCTACTCGATCATTTTGCGCGAGTATAGAACTTCTGATCGATACGCTGACTTCGAAAATCGACGGGAACAGTTGTAAAACGGATGACACAGTAGGACGGTGCTCTGGAGTACACGTGCTCCTGTTACAGGTGAACTTAACTTCGTCCCGAAGTGCAGTATAAAATGTTTGCGAGCTACACGTTACGCGGTGCCATAAATCGATTGACCTCGACCTCGATTGCCGAAGGGTGCCGTGAAAGATGCTAGGAGCGAATATTTAGTAGTCAAAATTTTCGACGCGACGCACACCGTGGGGCAGCTGCCTCCGGACGTGCTGAAACGTATTTTCCGCCCGAACTCATACATTTTCGCCATACTTTCTGATCTCACAGAATGAGATGTTATACACGTAGTTATATACGGAACGCTCGACGACGTTCATTTTCTGAGAACTTTCATAAATAAATTAGCGCGGATACTGACGCGTGGGACGCTTCTTTGAAGTCTTCTAAAAACGTAATTATAATTTGTAATAATTTGTAACATAATAACTTGTACATAATTAATGTCGCGAAACCTGTTACCAACTAATGATCAACTAAATAACTGTGCGAGTTATCATTAATTAATTGTGCGAGCAGACTTCAGTATTAACAAGGATAAAAATCAGTGCAACTATTTCAGATGCAGCCAACAGCGGCTACATTTTTATTAATGTTAAAGGTGAGACTTTGATCCTTTTGACGGGGTGACCTCTGAACTCTGCCAAAGGTCTGAAATGAAGAATGAAGATGAAAAATGAAGGTGGAAAATATTAAATAACGTACAAGTTAAAATATATTAAAATACCACTGAAATTCAATTTTGTACAATTCAAATAAACTAAATAAAATTGCCATACGGTTAACATTTGAATAAAATTTGATATTTTAATCAAATACGCGTCTTACTGAATCAAAAATACATTCTGTCGTGAAACATACGACGCATTGTTGCAATATTGTTTCACTCAGTGCATACGACAAATAAAGAAAATAACAAAAGTAAGAAATAAATGGAAAGAATAAAAGGTACAAAAATAAGATGAAAACAAGAAACGAAAAATTATAAGATAATAAAATCGATATTTTCGTTGACTCAATGCTCTATTTATCCTATGTTAAAAAGATGTTTGCTGCACCCAGGAATATCTGTGTAACACGTTTCTCAACTTTCGTCAGCAAGCGTAATTAGAAAAATGATCCCAGCACGAATAACTCGTATTATTCATAAGCGTACTATACTCGCAATGTTATACACGAGGAACCATCTTCTGCAGGATATTCCTGGCGCAACGTGCACTTATGCTTTTTTCCGTGTCGCGTCGCAATATTGAAATTTTGTTCGAGTCGCTGCGCTGCCTGGGCTACGTCCAAGATGAGCAATAATTTATGTGAAGTTGCTCGCTGTGCAAGGGCGGCTCCCTTTCTACTTCAGGAGGAGAGACAGATGCGACTTTGACGTTTCCATCCTTAGGCTCGAATAAATCAATCACGCCGATAAATAACCTAGCCCGGTTCGAGTGATCTCTTCCGCGGGAGATCCAGTCGGCGGAGAAAGTTTTCTGGCGCCGAATTTTCTCTCCGTCGCATAGGAAAAAGTCTCGTCCGGCACACCGCCTTCGGATAAAAAACACGCGAGTCGGAATCGACCGCGCAGTCGACCATGAACACCGTCCGAAATATTATCTTTGTATATTTATCAATCGCTGATATTCTAAAAAACGAGTTTTCATTTTTCTTTAAACAATTTCGTCTTCGTTTCTTGGTCGAATAATCTAATTTGCATTTTTCGTTTGGAATTTCGTTTCTAATCTCGTCTCCTCGTTGGCATCTTCTATTATAATTTTAAAAAATTCGGGATCTGTCTATTGCAAATTATGTAGCTATGTGACATAACCTGAAAAAAGGGGAAAAATCGTTTGTAATTTCTACAAGCGATTTTCTGAATTAGAGCAAACAGAAAATAATGACAAATAAACAAGAGGAACGTTGGAAGGAATTAATTACATAAAAATTAATTATAAGTTATACAACAACGAATCGTATATACTGGTAAACGTTATATTTCAAAAATCGCATGATTGCGTCGATCAATTGGAGCTTTCGTGAATTATTAAGACAATAAGCACACGCTACTCGCTGCACTAATTAGCACCGGATCTGCACAACTCGAGCGGCATCGTTTCCGCCTCGATGTAGGAACTCTGAATGGCTGCAAGTGAAACCTGCGAACGGTAATCGAATCTAGTTCCTCGTGCGCCCGGCTCCAAGTCCCTGCTGGAATTTGCCAAATAATGTCCGCACGTGACGTCTGGAAAATCGAAAGGAGACCTTTCCGGTTTTGTTGGACGCATGCCTCATCTCCCCGATGAAAAGGGACGTATCTATTTTCCCTCCGGAAACGCGGGAGAAGGCTCCGCTCCGGGCTGCATGTCCGTGCACAGCAGTTCTCCTAAAAGAAACGTGCGAGCCATTCATGCAGGATGTCTTTGAGCGCGCGAGCAATGCGCGCGATCCGAATCGCGAATTCGATGGAAACGTATATCTCCGACGCTGACTTTTCCCTGGATGCCATCGAGATCGTCCTTGCACGGCCTCGTCAATGGACTGCGGATATTGTATGAATGCACAGGCGCGCGTTCATTTTCGTAGACAGTTTTTTCATATACAAACCGGCAGATCTGAGAATACTAAGTCGCGATTCTTCGGGCCTTGCGGCTCGTTTTTGACAGAAACTCGGAGCAGTCGGCGAAATAATGCTAAGAATAGTGCTAAGAATAATGTTAGAATAAAAAACGGTGACTCTTGAACTTTTTATTCCTAATTTTTTGCCTCGATTCGAAGGTAATTCGGAGGCCACGTGATACGATTCGAAGGAAATTCGGAGGCCACGTGATACGATTCGAAGGCAATTCGGAGGCCACGTGACACGATTCGAAGGCAATTCAGAGACTACGTGATACGATTCGAAGGAAATTCGGAGACCACGTGATACGATTCGAAGGCAATTCGGAGACCACGTGACACGATTCGAAGGCAATTCGGAGGCCACGTGATACGATTCGAAGGCAATTCGGAGGCCACGTGACACGATTCGAAGGCAATTCGGAGGCCAAGTGACACGATTCGACAGAGATCGGTTATATTTAACGTTTATACAATAACGATGATTTAACGTTTCTATTTCTAACTTTTTGCCACGATTCGAAGGCAATTCGGAGGAACATGACACGATTCGAAGGCAATTCGGAGGCCACACGACTCGATTCAAAGGCAATTCGGAGGCCACATGACACGATTCGACACCCAAACAAGCCATTTTGTATTCCTTTCTGTCGAATCTTAGCATCGACGTAGCATAGGAAAATTCACAGCAACTCGAATTATGTTGCGCGTCCAGCGAAAATCGTTTAGACTCATAATTGACATTATCCACGCATTTATGAACGCATATTCATTTCATAATACCAATAAACTCGCGAAAGCGTGAATGTTTAATTGTTTTTATGTCTTTCCAAGTAACGGCGACATCAAAAGAGAATATTCTAGCCATTGCAATGCAGAACTGGCCTCTTTAACATCTCCAAAAATATTCGACTCGTTCGGTGCAGCATTAAAAATGTTATGACGTACGAAAAGGCGCGCGCATACTTTTGTCCCCGGCTTTATGCGCAATGAAACAAAATCGAATAAATTCGTCCGCTAAATTCGTCTTTAGGATCGCAACGATCGCGAATTGAAGGATTTGGAACGCGTCGTTTCGGCCAGGCACGGGTGTTAACGAGCTGGAACGCTCCTCGATTCACCGCCCCCGCACAAAGGAACGCATTTTCCGTCGTAATCGCCGTCGTAACAACGGAAAGGAAGCGCCGCGTTTCGTTGTCGGCGATCCGAGGAATTTCGACGAGAAAAAAAAAATGAAAACAAAAAAAAATAAAAAGGAAAAAAAGATTCGGTACACCGAAAGCGGGCGACACGGCCCGGCTTTATTTTCGCAGCAGTCACTTCGCCAAATTGAAATGGAAATATGTGCCGGAGCATTCCCGCCACCATTGGTCGGCTGATCGTACAGCGCTATGGGCGAGTGGCGCGTGCACGTGTGAACGCAGCGCGGAAGACCGGTAGGAAGTGCAGTCGGAGGAGCAGTGAAACGTGGAGAAACGACCGGGCGACAGACAAATTGCATTAAATCTCCATTCGCGCCGGCCGGAAAATATCGGCGCGCTGGTAGGCGGTCGTTCGACGTAAATATTGATACGGACGCGGATGAATCGTGCATCGGCTGCATCTTTCATGCGATCGGCCCGACCCGGCCCGGCCTGGACGATCGCGTCGTCGCCGAGTGAAACGTAAGAAATGGAACGTAAGAGCGGAAAACGTTACGTTTGATTGTTCGATAAAAAATGAACGAGAATGTTTCTCACGGAGTCGTAACATTTTTTTTCTTTATGCAAATCGATGCATTTTTGTGCCGGACGCCTCGTATAAAGCGGCGCGCTGCGCGCCGTTCCGAGCAGAAAATAAAAAAATCTTGGAGGAGATGGGTGTTCGGGAACGCGCGAATTCACGACGTCTGAGGCCTCCCGGTGTCTTCTGGTGTTGCAGAACCGTCGCCCCGTGAAATAATTCAGTTACCCTCTGCGCCCGAGTTTCGAGACATCCGGTGTTTATTGCAGAACTTCAACGATTCGACTGAATTATGCACTCCGGATTGCACTCGCTGCGGAAACTTCGGCTCGCGGGTCTCATTTGTCGCGTTCGTTGCCGGGAGAATGAAGAAAACACGACTTTCTGACGTTTCGTGATGGATACCGCTGCGATTAGGCTGATTATTGAAGAATATCTTTCCCAGCTTCTAACTTTCGTCGATGAATTTTTAGACGGTCAATAGTTTCTTTGGAAAGAGTTTCGACGGACTCCAAATAATAGCAAAATTCTGTGAAATTTTATTTCATTTCACCGAATAGAAGTTCTTCTATTCATAAATTAATATGACATACATATAAACTAATATATAATATAAACAAATTTTTGCAATTGAAGATATACACCTCCCGATCATATTAAAATAATTTATGAATAAACAATACGTTAGAAGTAGACTGAAGATCTACGTGCACTCATGGCATCTGATTATTTCCAAAATGCAAGATCGAAAAATAGAAACATCAATAATACTTTATTGTCGTCATATTTTGCCTATACGTCTTATTCGGAATTTTATAAGCTAACTAATGAAATAAGAATTTTTATAAACATTTACAGTATTGCTAGTATTAACAAGCAATTTAAATTATGTTAAAAGTTTACCACATCGAACACAGTATAACAGTTGATTATTATTTTGAATATATGATTCACACTCGTTTATTATAAATTTGAAATAAATCATAACGTATTCGTGTCAGCGATTATAACAATGAACGAAAATCTGCATAACACAGTGACATCGAAATTATTTATTGATTTTTGATCAGGTGGACTAACCTGTGAACAATTATCTTTTTAAAAAAGCCTTTTGTTCTTGTAGTAAAAATTGTTCCAGTAACATCATGGGAACATTGATAAAGTACAATATGAAATCGTTGGTAAAAAACTTCTGTTACTGTTTCTGCATCTTAATTATAGTAAATTCTCCCTAATTGACGCTCAGCTTGAAGACAAAAATGAATAATTTTGAAGATATGACACGATTTTGAGATAAGATAGGCTCGTTTTTACAGTAATCGATTGTCAACAATTATAAAAACGAGGTGCAAATCGTCCATACATTTCCCAACTTGTCCATTTTTGTTTCCAAACTGAGCATCAATTACAGAGAATTCTCTGTACTATCTTGTCTATTACAGCAACTTCCTAATTCTAGTGGCCTGCAAATTCTGGTTCACCGTGTACAAGTAATGGCCGCTTAATAAACGCTGATTCAGGACCGCGTTGCGAATATTATGAAAGGATCTAGGTGTTCTTCCCACTAAGAAATGTTACCCAAGTGGCCTCGTCCAATTTTGATGAAACTTATGCATACATATATACACATATAATACAGAACTCGGGAAAATATGGGGCACGTATTTTTTTAGCAACCACTATTCATATTCCGAGGGTAAAAACAGCCCTCAAAGTTCGGAATGAGAAATATATTTGGTCTATACCCCGGGAAACATTAATTGCGGGGGGAAAAAACTTTAGATATACGTGCCACACGCGTTTTTAACAGCGAATATAATTGAATATTCGCTCATCTGGAAAATGTATTGAAGCGTCAGATTTTAGTTTATTCTAGTCAATGTTTGTGCACACGTTAGGCGAACGAAGTATTATATCCAGTTAATCGTATGCATTCCTACATCTTGTACATTGTTCTTTTAACAATTGTTTATAGTATTTAAATATAGTAACAGTTTAATGTTTAATAAATTTAGTATTTAATTTTTTATATAGTAACAGTTTATAGTATTTAAAAAAGTATTCGCTATCACTGAGATATTCCAAATAAGTTACAATTAAAATTGAAAGCACAATTCTCATTCTAGGATTCCGTGTTTATTCTTAAATATAATAGTTCTAAACAAGACAACTGATTTTAATCTGATAATTTGATTAGAGCACTCGTGATATCGCGAGATGTTATTTTGTAGTTTAGAGCTAAGGTTTATTCAGACAAATTCTTTGACAAATGATTTACGTAATTACTGCACCGACAGTGTTTTCTTTTTCAAGAAGCGATTATAAAGTGGAAATGACTTCGAGGATGTATGAATTATGAATCGTGAGAATTGCCAGCTGTTATCTGTCGGTTCGCTCGCTCCTTAATTGCGTTGGAGACGAAAGCGAGAAACATCGAGTGTGAGTAAAATAGCAGGAGAGGATCGATTAGTACCAAGAAACAGCTACTGAAAAACTCCTGTTCTCTCACCTTTCGTAAACTAATGCAACAATTCGTAATTTCTTCCGTTCGGTAACTTTGAAGTTCATCGTTATTTCTGTCAATAGTCAATGTAAAATCCGTGATTATTTAAACACAAAATTATTTGTTATTTGGAAGTTCGATTCAATGATATAAATAATTAATTATTAATTACGTAGATCTAAACGAACGAAATAAAATATTGAAATCGATTTCTTATTTATGAATGCGATTGCAATCGTTACCTATTCATTGTCATTTAATTGTCTATTATTTATAATTCAATCGACACAACGCCGCGGATAAATCATAATTATATAGCAATTATTAACAATACAGTTTGTTGCAGTTCGTTGCAATTTGTGATTAATGTAATTGAATCACATGGTATTTTGTAATTGTACCACTGCTGAATTACGAATTATATTGTAATTTAATTGAATGGCGATCCGGATTTACGAATTACAGTGTAATTTAAACACAACGTAATTGAATTACTTTGTAATGGAATTGAATGGTGTCTGAATTTACGAATTACAATGCAATTGAGTCGCGATGTAATTGAATTGAACGGCGATCTGAACGACGAATTAAAATATAATTGAATCACATTTGAATTACGAATTACAATGCAATTGAATCACAACGTAATTTAATTGAATGGTGTCCGAATTTACGAATGACAATGCAATTGAACCATAATGTAATTTAATTGAATGGTGTCCAAATTTACGAATTACAATGCAATTAATTAACAATATAGTTGAATTACTATGCAATTGAATCACAATGTAATCGGATTACAATGTAATTGAATTACAATATAACTAAATTACAATGTAATTGAATTACAATATAACTAAATTACAATGTAATTGAATTACAATATAACTAAATTATACAATGTAATTGAATTACAATATAACTAAATTACAATGTAATTGAATTACAATATAACTAAATTACAAAGTAATTGAATTACAATATAACTAAATTACAATGTAATTGAATTACAATATAATTAAATTACAATGTAATTGACATTGTAACTAAGCATATCGATATAATTGTCTACAATTGAAATTACTTTATAAATCCTCGAGCAATTCAATCGTAACACCACGCAACCCTGCGGCATAGTTGTAACAAGAGAACCGTGTTACGTTTCAGTGGAAGAAGGTGATGGCCCGTACCACGCGCTCACGACGAAAAATGGCGAACACGACTGATGCTCCCTCGCCTGCGAGCAGCCTTCTGTCGTCGACCACGACGACTCCGTTCACCAGCCCGACAACGACGCCCTACTCCACCGAGGGCTATACCTTCAATTACAGCGGCCTGCCTAGTCTAGGTGGCTACTCGTTGGAGGATCTGAATTACACGGAACTCTGGGTGGACGTCTGGAACAGCACCGAGGCCAGTAACGTGACCGAGAGGTTAAATACCACTGTATTATCGTCGGGAGGTGGCTACTGCGACGAATGGGAAGCAGCGCAGCACAAACTCTTCCAGGTGAGCGCGCCGGCAGACGTTTTTTCTGCGTACCGTAGAGACACACCAGCGTGAAAATAGGTGTTTAAGTGGTAGTTAGCAGCAGTACGCAGGGCGAGTCACAGACCATAATCGCGTTAAATCAGAAGCAACTTCTTGCAATTATTTTCGAAGCGAACGTCGTCGCCGTAACTCGGCTGAGTCTGCCAGGATTTTAGGATTCCTTTTCTGGAAACGTTGGTATTTGTTTGCCTTAAAAATTAGGTTGGCGTGAAAAATAGATTTACACATAATTCACGTGTACACTAATGTTCGATTATGGGAGTTTGCAAAATTTATTTCTCTAAAACTATATTCGAGCAAACTGAATGTTACTAGCACAACCAATTTAAAAAAAAATCGCGCTTATAAAATATTGTTTGTAACAATTAATATAGGCGTGAACGATTTTTATTATTATTTTAAAAATCTGTTTATTTATTGAAGTTGATCAGGCGCGTCATTTCTCTACGCTGTTCGAATTATTATTTAATGCAATTGTTACTGCCTGTCTTTCGAAGCAAAGAACGCGATATATATATCGATTGCCATAATAACTGTTGACCGCACTCCTGTAAGCCATACGTTATGGGTCTCGAGTAATTGGAGTGGAGTGAACAGCCATTACGACCATCAATGTACCTCGGATCTTTTATCTTTCGACGAGCGAGCTGTAACATGTCGCATCGTCTGTTCGGCGCGGCGTCTTTGTTGCGAAATGAAGGAAAACTTGATTCACCAAGAATTACTGAAAGTAATCAACACGAGTCCATGATTGAACCTACTACGACCAAAGATACATTCGGAATCCATTGGCCAATATTCTTGTGAACGTGTTGCAGATAGAAGAACATTTTATTAACTAACGTAGTTTTATAATATTCGAGCAATTATTTCAAAATTTATCAATATTCGGGAATAATATTATATTAATATTCAGAAATAATATTATATTAATATTCAGAAAAAATATTATATTAATATTCAGAGGTAATATTATATTAATATTCAGAAATAATATTATATTAATATACAGAAATAATATTATATTAATATTCAGAAATAATGTTATATTAATATTCAGAAATAATATTATATTAATATTCAGAAATAATATTATTTCGAAATTTAATCAATATTCAAGCAATTTCTAGTCATCATTACCAACATATTACAAAATCAGAAGTAAAATAAATATGTATATTTCGTTGTATTTTTTAATAGTTTTACTTGCATCGTTGTACGCGAAATGTGACTCACCCTGTATGCAAGTCCTTTAAGGATATACGTTTACAAGATCCACAAATTAGGTTTAGGATGTTAGATAGTGTTTTCAGGTACATAACAGGACACTAGTAGACATTATTTACAAGTGACATAAATATGCATTATGTAGGAATAGTTACTACAGAATAGTGTATTTATTAGAACTTGAAGTGTCGGGAATAGAAAGGATAGAACTCGTTGTATGTACGTACTATGTATACATAACGGGTAAAATGCGGCACATATCGGTAGATTTCAAGCTGCTATCGATAATTGGATCGGGTCTTCATCCAGGCTCGTGTATCCACTGAATCGACTATTATTTGAAAGCCATGTGCTACCTTCTATTCGAAACATCGTAATCTTCGAAACGATTTAAACGATCAGATTCCGCCGTGTTTTATGCAGAACTATTTGTTCGAATAAATTGAACGCCGTCGTAAATCTTGCGCGGTAACAAAATGATCGGCGCTTCGCGTGAATAATTCTAATTTTTGTTTACTTTCTGTATGCGATAATATTTGAAGTCAAAGTTCGTAATTAAAACAATTTCTCGAGTGCTATTAATGAGCGAGACGTCGAAATGGATACGTAAAGACAAGACTTTAGAAAAATGCTGCTTCTGTAAAAATCAAGCATGTCGACACTCGTGTTCCCTTCTCTCAGCAACCGTCGAACCAGAATCGAATTGAAAATGTGTGTGCCTCTACTGCTAAAAGTGACACGTGCTTTAGCCGAAGACCTTCTTGAAAATCGACTTGACGAAACCAAATTGCGTTCTGACAATGCCGTTCCTCGGTCGTTCACGAAACGGAACGGAACGGAATAAAATGAAAGGCACAATCTACCGGTGCCGGGATCAGTGTTCGCAGCAAAATAGGTTACGCAAGGCGTGGGGCATGCGACGCATACGCGAGAGTTCCGCACAGCGGCGTAGCACGTCTAAAGCCTCTGAATTATTGGAACTATTGGATTGGCCAATAAGTCACCGCGTTTATTCCCAATACAGCGTGTCCCAAAATTATAGTACTTCCGGGAAATGACGGATTCCTGAGGTAATTTGAAGCAACTTTTCCCTCAGCGAAAATGCAACCTGCGGCTTCGTTCACGAGTTATTAACGAAAAACACTGACCAATCGTAGAGCGAGTCTGACGCAGCGGCAGTGGTCGCGAGGGCGTGGCGTCAGCCGTACTTGACCTCCCATTGGTCCGTGTTTCTCGCTAATAACTCGTGAACGAAGCCTCTGATTGCATTTTCGCTAAGGAAAAAGTTGCTTCAAATGATCTCAAGAATCTCTTATTTCCCATAATACCATAACTTTGGGTCACCCTGCAGATTACAGTTTTCGCAATGTAACACAAGGACTCATTTGCCGATCCAATGTAACGTCCACCCGATGAACGCGCCGCTGTGCAGGAGTCTCGGCGCACGCCTGTCTCACTCCTCGCGTAACTTATTTTCCTGAGAACGCTGGTCAGGATTCTCACGAGGAAACCGTTTCGATTTGCCTTTTGGCAGGCGGCGAATCTGTTCTTCGCGGCGGCGTTCCTGGTGCCGCGCTCCTTCAAGGCCTCAGTTCTGGCTCTTCGCACGTTTCTGACGGCCGGCTTCATGCTGGCCGCCCTCTGGGCCGGGTTCACCATATGCGCGCTCGACGCGATGCTATGGTGCTTGGCCCTCGGCCTTCTGAACGGCATTCACTCCCTCATACTAGCCTGTCGATTTCTACCGCCTGCGCTCAGCCCCGAGCTAGTCGAGCTCTATCTGAAACTCTTTAAGCCGTACAAGGTTAGCAAGAAGCACTTCCAGGAGCTGGCCAAGGAGGCGAGGATACTCAAGCTGGACTCTGGTCAGACCTACGCGACGGAAGGCGTCACGCCGGCCGACGAACGACTATCGATACTGTTGCGTGGCAAGTGAGTATTAAAACCCGTGATCCGAGGCCCCGGAATCATAGCCGTCGAATCGATCCCGGTGAACACTCGGAGAAGGTATTGAACGCGTGCACCGCGTGGGAACAGCTCTCGCGGTCGCAGCGACTCAACGCGAGAGCTCTGTTCCGTTAATCCTCGGCTTCTCTTAGACAGCCTCTTTAGTTGGCCTGCTGTCAACCCTCTGCTTTGCGACATCCTGGCGGGCTCTCCTTGCGAGAGCCTCGAAGGGAGTATCGCTGGAACTCCTTTCGATTTTTGTTGGTCGAACTGAGAAACATCGCGATGAAGGAGCTCCCGCTGGTCAAAATATATCGCAGAGCAAACGGTTCGATGGTAATACGATTGCCTTGGAACAAGAATTACTGTCGACGTCGAACTATGTTTAAAAATTGGCGCCGAATGCTTTGGAAGTTTGTTATAAGACGAGAAAATAATTTCAATTCTCAGTTGAATAACTCGTGAACGAAGACGATGCGAATACTTTGATTTATTTTCCAAGGCAACTGTGCGTAGATGGTGAGTTGTGCAAATAGTGCAATATTGAGTTAGGTACTATGAAAATAGAGTAGAAGTTTACGGTCTTGTTTGAGCCAGGAGCTGTGTATTTTAGAAGAAATTAGTTTATTATTAAATTTATAAGAACGTGGATTGAGCGATGTGTGGTTCGTTCAAGCATTCGCTCGATTATTAAAAAGTCATATTTTGAGGATAGTAATGTTTCCTTGCTTTTTCCGACGAATAACAGAACGAATGATTCGTTCCAACGTGACAATTACACCCTGCAACGCAAGATCGATATCCCAAGAAACTGTCCTAATCGATAACCGCGCGAATTTCGTTCATCTCTCTTCTCCCAGGAATATCGTACTTCGTTTCTGTTAATCGCACATTTCTGTGAACATTTCCTTGTCAACTTCGAGTCTCGTTGTTTCTTATCAGAACTATCGTTTAACTTCGTTCTAACACAAAATCCAACATCTCCAAGATCTCATATCTCTTCGACTTTGCAACTCAGTAACTTTTCCATATCGGTCACTCCAAAAGATCACAATTTCATCGACGCACCGATGACCACTTTTTTGTCCTGAACCGTATCGATCCTGCATTGCCAGGAGCCGACTGTCGCGTCATAACGAAGCTACGACAGGAGTTCGCGGCGTCGCGATTTCATACCGTTCTTGGAACTTTTAAACGAAACTTGCACGGGTGATACCTATAAGAAAACGGTCGCCGTAGTTCGACTCCGTCCGAGCCGCGGCGGAAATGTCGCGCGAAAGTTTCGCGCGCGCTTCTCTCGTCGTCGCACGCCGGAAAGTTTTCGTTCGCCCGGTAACGTATCCGTTGCCCGGCTCGCAGGTTGAAGGTCACCTGCGACGGGACACACCTGCACTACATCAAAGCGTATCAGTTCGTCGACTCGCCGGAATGGGAAGCCATGCACGAGAACATCGACGACGTCTTCCAAGTGACGATTAGAGCCGAGGAGTCCAGCACGTACATCTGTTGGACAAGGCTGAAGTTGCTCAGGGTACTCAGGCACAGGCCGCTACTTAAGGTCGTCCTCAACACCCTCATCGGTAAGGACATTACGTCCAAGTTGTACGCCCTTAACGAGCAGCTCGCTGGTGTCGCCGCGGCCAGTGAGACAACCACGTCGAATCCTTACAGGGGCGTCGCGAGAAGTCTTAGCGTCGACGCTGTAAACACTGAAACTGCGGGAAGAGTACGCTCGACGACGTGGAAGGCACAGAGGAGGCACAGCAACCCGCGTAGCGACAGTAAGTCCTTCCTTCTAGAGTCCCCTTTTACGCTTCTGCTACGACAATAAACAATTACTGTTTCTTCGGGGCGCCGGTAAAACCTTCGGTCTGCTCTTTCCCGGCGCGAAAAGGTGTCTGATCCTTCTAGAAACGAAAGAGGCTGCTAATTCGAAAAAGCGAAGAGACACTTGTTCATTTGTTTGGTAAAGCTGTCGCTTCTGATTTATACAGGATATTAAAATTTTTATATTTCGTTAGCCGGTTAGCTGCGACGACGATTTTATCATCGTCAGCGCGACAGTCGACGCGGCGAGACAAAAAGTCCGAATTTCTGTGAGAAGTCGGCCGGGGGGCAACGGTTTCAATCCGCGAGCAGAAGCGACCGGTGAAAAAAATATATCGTTTTGCTAGCCTCGCTTTTCGATGGTTCCACGACGATCATAGGGCCCGGGGAGGGGGGAGCGAGGAGGTTGGTAGCGATTAAGCTTCGCCGGACTTGGGCAGACTCGATCGATCGGTATCGAATAGCAATTACGCGGGTCGCATGCCGGATACGCCGAACTGACGAGCGCTGAAATTGACTGTCCACAGGGAGTTCACCTTCCCGGTACTCGCACCAGTATTGGGCGCCCGTGGTGGCGAATCACTTCCCGCCGACTTCGCCGTTCACCCAGGGTCAGAACCTCGGGTACTCGTTACTGCCGCAGGGTGTTCAGTTTTCGCCACCGCCACGGGCACCCCTTCTGTCGCATCAGCCGTTGACACGGCAGCGTAGCGGCGGCACGAGCGGCGATTATACCCTGCTACCTCAGACACCGAAGCTCGAGAGGAAACGCTCGAAAAAGGGAACGAGGGAGGTGAGTGCGCTCCACTTCGCTGTATCTGTGACGCGGCGCGACACGCGCTGCTAGATTCTTTCGCGGTACGGGACAAAAATGGGGCACAAAAGCTGCAGTGGCCCTCGAAAGTAGACGTAATTCGGGATTCTTTTTTTTTAATTAATCGTCGCCGCCGAACTGACGCAGAGGTTGCCGCGGCGACCGTTCGAGCAAGAATCGGATCAAACGCGGCCAAAGGGTCTATACTGCTACGCGTCGTGTGACTCACGTGGATAGAGGCATTTTTTTAAACTGTTTATCGTCTATTTCTGTTAGAAACTTCCAGCGAAATCATTTCAAGTTGATATGATCATTTTACGATTGAGATATTTGTGCAGACGTTGATCGTTTTTATTTGTCTATTTTGGAATAAGAATGGGTCTGCTGTTTTAAATCCATTCTAGAATCTGTTTGAAATCTATTCTGGAATCTGTTTTACATTTATCCTGGAATCTGTTTTAAATCTGTTCTTAAATCTGTATTAAATCCATTCTATAATCTGTTTTAAATGTATCCAGAAAATCTATTTTAAATATATTCTGGAATCTGTTTTACATTTATTCTGAAATCTGTTTTAAATCTGTTCTTGAATCTGTATTAAATCCATTCTAAAATCTGTTTTAAATGTGTTCTTAAATCTGTATTAAATCCAGTCTAAAATCTGTTTTAAATGTATCCAGAAAATCTATTTTAAATCTATCTTGAAATCTGTTTCAAATCAGTCCTCAAATCTGCAATAAATCTATTTTGAAATCAGTTTTAAATCTATCCTAAAATCTGTTTTAAATGCATGCAGAAAATCTATTTTAAATCTCTCCTCAAATCTGCTATAAATCTATCCTCAAATCTGCTATATATCTATCCTAAAATCTGTTTCAAATCTATCCTAAGAATCTATTTTAAATCTATCCTAAAATCCGTTTTAAATCTATTCTGAAATCCTCAATCCTATAAATCTATCCTAAAATCTGTTTCAAATCCATCCTAAAAATCTATTTTAAATCTATCCTAAAATCCGTTTTAAATCTATCCAGAAATCCTTGTTCCAAGAACACCAACCAACAATTCCAGGCATGAATAATGGAACCGTTGCACATACGACTGTTTAAAAATAATGTGATAGGGTTTAACCCTTTGCCGTAGCCAACGCTCCAAAGCGCTCGGGATTTATATGTCCGCCGCCGGTCTGTACGCTCCAAAGCGCTCATGCTTTATTCGGATTGATACATTGGAATTTGCAGATTATTTCATACACGAGTAGATCACTTTCTGCAAGAATATATTAAAAATTCCGTACAAAAAAATAATCTTAACGATAACTCCTTCACGATGTCTTTCACATGTCTTTCTTCGCCTGTTCTTGAGAATCCACACTCGGTAAATATAAACGTCCATTCACAAAAACGCGCTCATCCGATCCTAGCAGCGGTCCTTCAAATGAACTCGGCAAAGGGTTAAAGCATCGACGAATCAGCCATTCCAGCGATGCAAGCTCCTGGCAGTAGGTAAATCTGATTTCGCGCAGGAGAAAAAAGCACCGGACATCTCATCACGTTTACCCGAGCATACCGTGAATACAGAAAAATTCATCGGTTCCCGGTGTGCTCCGGCGGGATCTTCCCCGAGTGCTCTCTCTCTCTCTCTCCCCCTATTCGCTATTTATCTTAATCCAGCAAAAAGCTGTCCAACCTCTTTGGACGAGGCGACTGATCCGGCAAAAAGCCGAACGGCACCGTTGTTCAATAGCTCGAGCACATTTTCCATGTATCCCGTGCTTTTGTTTATCTCTCGGCTTTTCCGGTTACGGGTATCGAACAGATTGCCGGCGACGCCTTTCAACCCCGCGCCGCGTTTCTTCCCCGCCGCCGGGGGATGATTAAGTGTCCCGGATCGCGGACCGGCTTTCGCCGGTTTCTTCGACCTCGCCGAAACGATCGCGGCCAAGAAGAGTCTCGCTCGCGCTTGTTCGCCGCGACATAAATCGCGGCCGGCGGAAAAAGCCCGGCGAGCAGCGTATCGTTGCGGGAAAAACTCAATTACGCGGCGTGCTCTCGGGCCAGAAAAGTGGACCGATATTGAGTTACCGCGCGCCTCGGCCGGCTACGGCCAGATGGTGTCACTCTTGACCCCGCTAGCAAAAAGACACCGACACCGGCCGAACCGGGGAGACGCCGCGCCCGGCTCTCGCCCACTCGTAAATAGAGCAGCTGTCGCGGAAAAGGCTGCGCGAGACTCTTCAAGTCAGAAGTGTCACGGAACTGGCTCCTCCACGGAGAGAGACAAACGCCGCTACGTTAGACGCTCCGACGCGCTATTCTTTCATCGCCCCGCGGCGGAATTTCGCTAACCGACGGTTTACTGCGAACCACTTTCCTTCTGCCACGATTCTATCGCGCGGCGAGCTTTCCGACGCGTCGATTTTCTTCGATTACCCGACACTCTCCGCGCGGATTTCGATTAGGATCGATGAGGGTTTTCGGGTGAATGCGGCGATTTTTTGGGTAATGTTTGAGATAACGTGATGCAGTAATTTGCGGAGAATTGAAACCGGCAGATATGAGATAAAAAAGAGCGCGATTCTTCGGGCCGCGCGGCTCGTTTTTACTGAAATTCGAGGCAGTCGACAGAAAAAGGCAGCGGCCACTATGCCAGTGGCATTAACATAAATATAGTGGTATTAACATAAATATCTAAAATAACCTTAACTTTTTTATTTCTGATTTTTTTCACGATTCGAAGGCAATTAATCGAACAGCGCATCCAATTTAGCGTCGACGTAGCAATAAATTACATGGACGTAGGACTAGCACAGGGAAATTCACGGCAACCTGAAATTTGTCATTTTCAGGGAAAATTACTGTACACTGAAATGTTGACTTCGCTGTCATATCGCGTCGAGATGTCCCACATTTTTTCCCAAAGAAATAATATTGGTCGTGGGAAGAATAAAATTAACAATTAATTCAATGTACTTGGAAGTGCCATATCGAGCTCTAATAAAAGAAACAATGTTCTAGAACGTTCGAATTATGTTCTCGAATTTTTAGGTCTCGATAGTATCGCTGGCTTTTGAACGACAGTTGTTTGAAAACTGAACTGGGTCTGAGTGACCCAGTATGGCACACGTGTCTCGCGTAGGACGTGTGACAGCGGAGGATTAGTTTGGAGTAACTTCTGCAACATTGGTCTGGACGACAGAAATATTTTTGAGAACGTAAAGGGATTTGTATGTTGGAGAGTTACTGAAAAAATTTCTGGAAAAATTGCAATTGCTTGGAATCAGAAAGGAATCTGAAAATCTCACGTTTCTGAAATTTCTAATCTGAGCTCGGAACAAAAATTTAAAGAATGCGTTTTGTGGATCGTGATCCCTCAAATGTACAATAAATAACAGTATAATAAATAAATAATAATAACAGTAAATAGATACAGTAATAGTACAATAATAACTCAGCTTGTAAACCAAAATGAACAATTTGGTAAAAAGAGACATGATTAGAGCCTCTCAGCTTGTTTTTGCAGTTATTGGCAAACGACGAGGCTCGAATAATCGTGTCGCCTCTTCCCAAATTGTCCATTTCTGTTCACATGCTGAGGGACAATTGGAGAGAATTCACCGTATTCTGAAAATTTCCTGAAAAAGCAAAACAAATTGCTTCAATTCTGTTACAAACTGTGATAGAAGAAAATTGAATAATAATTTCTAAAAGTTAGGTGGTTTTACTGAACAAGTGATCTAACATTTCCAGTAAGAAGCGTGAACAATATTATGCAACAGAGACAACGGAAATAAAGTTGCCGTACGAAAATGATCAATCATTCGTTCAGAATTTCGAAAGATTGCATTTGTAATAGATGGCTGAGACATGCTGTGGAACAGCGATCAGTCATTGTATCGTTGGCGATGTTCCATCAGTGAAATGAATGCGATGCATTCAATCTCAACTAGGCATCGGCTTGTTTACGAAGTGCTTTAGAGGGAAACTAAAAAGGCGAACAAGACGTTTAGGAAAGGAGCCCATCGATTACTGGTTTCAAAAAGCGGAGCAAGTGTCAAGAACGGTTTGTGTGTCTAAAGGTTTCGAATCACTCCGTTAAATTAATGGCAATAAATATCATGCATACTTAGTAGATCGGTCAAATAAACTAACTACAGAGAAATTCCTTGGTATATTCAGATTAAAACTTCATTCTGGAGATGTTATAATTCAAAACTGAAAGTTTCTAGCTTTAGACTAAAATTTCAGGCTATAATAATACGACGATATGTTGCTTACTTCTTTACTTCAACAAATAGTTTTTATTAAATATATATAAAATCAACATTAACCACAATTAAGCAGATCACCGTATTTTCTGCGTTAGTACTCATTAACAAATTATTCGAATAAATAGATATAATAATTTATAACGAATAGTGAACGATTGTTATTCGAATCAAGTATACAATTAAGTAGAACTCATTCGGATAATTGTCTCAGATAAATGTTTATTCGATACAGTTCCAGTAATTCCCGATTCTGAAACAGACATGTATTCCTTGATTGAGAAAATAATGTAGAAATAAAATGCGCAATAACTATGAAGTCTGTATATCTTATATACATAGTGTCCCATAATTATGTTAATATCTGGAGATAGGTGATTCCTGAGGTGATTTCAAGTAACTTTTTCCTTAGCGAAAATGCAATGCGCGGCTTCGTTTACGAGATATTAACGAAAAACACTGACCAATGAGAGATCGCGTACAGCTGACGCCACGCCCTCGCGACCACTGCCGCTACGTCAGACAGCTAACGCGACGCGGCATTGGCCACAAGGGCAGAACGACGGCCGCACTCGCTCTGCGATTGGTCAATGTTTTTCGTTAATAACTCGTAAACGAAGCCGCGGATTGCATTTTCGCAAAGGAAGAAGTTGCTTCAAATAACCTGAGGAATCACCCCTTTCTCGGTGATCATCCCTTTTGCCATGTAGATCGGCGAAACAAGGCAAAATCTATCGAGCATGTTTCGAAATGATAAATCGATCTAAGAATAGCCATTTGTTCTTGAGGAAAACTTCTATTCTGTCCATAAAAGAACATTATTTCACGAGCATCGAATGTCGTCGATACGAGAGCGTAAATTCTTCGTCGGAAACGCCCAGAAAGAAAACACATTTAGGTGGACGAATGAAAACCCGATAGGAAGATAGGATCGTTTTTCGGTACCTGGATCGCGCACACAGGCAACGCGCTATCCGGCATACATATTCTAGCCGAGACCGGACTGAAACGTTCTTTAGGTTGAGGAAAACAAGCCCATAAATCTAAGTCGTTCCGTTGCGTGAGTACTCGCGATTCATTAATTGCCGTTGAGAATGAGGTGACGGAAGGTGTCCTGTGGAAGTCTAAATGACTCCGTTGCCCGTAAGCACATTCGAAAATGTACAATGGAGGCGATAAATGACACCGCCAAGGCGACTCCAACGTCAACCTAAATACATAACTTTAGCGGTTACACTAAACACAGTTCCCCATTTATTGTTTTTCGTCGTTGCCGTTGATGCACGGAACAATAGGCTGACTAAGCGTTTTAAATGGAGCTGGAATTTCATCGAAACTCAATTACTGCACGTTTATGTTCGTATAATTTGTTCCGATAAAAATGTATCGATTTAAAAATTTACTACTATCAATTATATGTTTTAAGATTTCGTACAGCTTTTTATAAATCATAAACAATTGCGTATATAAAAATCGGCTGACTTTATTAATTAGAACTCGTGGTCTTTTTAATTCGAAAACATTCGATCAGAAGGAAAAAAATTAAGAAAAATACAATTCGTGTTTATTTGCTTTTTCTCACAAATAATCTTTCACTTTTATTCAGAAATAAAATCAGCGCAATATCATAGTAGCTGAGTATCTTCTCTACAACATCGCGTATAATGCATCGTACGTCATTTTCAAGAAAACCTGCATCATCGACGTCGAGAAATGATTGATCGAGCATGAAATGACCTATAGATAATACGAAGACTCATCTTCCGGTAAGGATCGCTATTTCATAGACACTGTGTAGAGAATTTTACAATTTATTATCGCCAGTCAACGGAGACAAATATTCGAAGAAAGAAAAGTATGCTATTCGATCATAATTTTTCCGTCTGACTGTAGGAATTACTAATAATCGCAAGCTTTTTCTCCGATCGATGTACTAAATTATTTAAAGTACTGTCACTTTTAATCACCGTTATTTGTAGATTCGCGACGAATAACAAACGAAAATGCTGTCGTCAGTTGTCAGCCGCGTAATGCGACGAGAAACAAGAAAAGGTTTAACGAGTCGAGTGATTTAAAGAATCGATACTTAGAGGACGTCTGACACAAGCTGTCACATTCTACTTACTCGAGTAGAACCACCATTCACAAGTCACCGAACGCATGACAACCGTAAGGAAAGCGTAAATAATGATATCCGTGCGCATTATTTTCTTGTCGCATGCTATCGTCTCCTTCGTTTACACGCGACACGGCGAAATTAAAGAGCTGACAAGCTTAATTGTTTTAACAGCCATGCGGAATAATTGAAAATCAACACAACACGAACCATGCAGATCCGCAATCTTCTGGCGATACATTTTTTTCAAGATATGTAAAAGCTCGCTAAACAATGAAGAACAGAGACATCAATATTCATGAACCACATGATTCAGTAATTACGTAGAATAATTAAAAACGAGGATAGCGCAAATGACGCGAATCTCCTGTAATCTTTCGACGACACTTTTTCTCGAGAAACTCGAAAGCTTGCTATGCAAGGGAAGCGAAATTCATAAATTACGTGATCTCGCAATCAGGTCTACCCATCAATTATTAATTAATCTTAATTACTTACAGCGAGTCAATCTTCGTGCCTCGAGTAATTTGCCACAACTAAGCGATAAATATTGATGAGCCCCGCATATTTATAGACACCGGATAGTCATTATAATGATGAGTGCAATTAATTTCACGAACGGATGTAAATACCTTAATCTTTTCGCGCCAGAACACCGGGTTCGATTCAATTTCATTATGACAAATTACGTTAAAATCTGTTGTCGCAGTCTGCAACATGGTTACACGTAATGCCATATTTTATTTCCACTCACATACACACACACACACAGACACCTCGGTGAATGCGTTCAGATTGCAATATAATTTCGCTCGTATTTCGTGCGCTTATCTTTGACACGCGGCAAATTATTATTAGGTTTGCGTTTTAATCGGGCCGCTGGATTGGTCGCGTACTCACCTGTGAATTGTTTCCACGGGCTCCCGAAATCTGCGCGCATTTCGGAAAAATTACGCGCTCGAAGTAAGCTGAAATCAGGAAGAAATTGCACTTTAAATCGGATTCTTGAATATCAACGCGAATAATGCGTTAATACACCTGTGTTTGAATACGCGTGAAATATGCACGTGTGTTTAAATGCAGGTGAAATAAGCACGTGTATTTGAATACAAGCGAAACGCGAACATATGTATTTAAGTAAAAGCGAAATAAATATGTGCATGCAAATACAGGCGAAATATAAACGCGTGCATTTAAATATTGCCGGAATAAACACGTGTGCTTAAATATAGATGGGAATTGTGGTGCAGCGACGTACAATGCACACGTGAAATAAAGACCTATGCGGTTTGTACTACTTGCAAACGACGGCGTAATCCATTTACAACAGAGGTAGCGATTGGACGTTGAAATTAATCACCAATTTCCAATAACATGGAACAGATGAGACCAATGAAACCTTATACATGTAATCGTCCGCGGGATTTCTATTGTGTGTCCCAGGTTTTTCTGCCAGCCGATAGCTACATGTTCGACCATCAAGCTTAGAAAAATTGTCTCCTATAGACACATTATATATTTTTTTAATTGTTAAAAAATACGTGGTATTAACACGTGTACCATTTTCTGTTTCGCTACTGTATAATTTTATTCTCGATAACATTTATTTAAATTCAATTTCAAAGTACTTTCTGCTTCTACGAACATATAATCAATATCTAGAAAAATTTACACTTAGCAGTGTAAAATTGTTCTGTTAATACTGTCGGACGGTCTAAACTGGCGAATATTGAATTGCTACAAAAATATAAATAAAACTTGCTGATGGAAAATAGATTAGTATTGGTCATCGGTTGGAGCAATCAGTATTTGGAAAATATTATTATCAAATTTTATATTTAATAATATATTATTATAATTATGTTATTATAAAATTTATATAAGCATGTGTGAGTACATGTAAAAAAGTTCACAAACGATAGTTCATTTTTGCCGTAACGCAGAATGCGATGGTTGTTGATTACTATCTGCCATGAAGCATCTTAACGCTTAGCATTAAATAATGCTCGCGTAGCAACCACGGACACGTGGATTACGGACGTCCGTAAATAGAATAGTCGGAAGGAGGTGCTCGCATTATAAATCCGACAAAGTATGAAGCAAAGGTCCTGCAAGAAAATTGCATGTCGGGCTTACTTGCACGCACGCCGAGGAAAGCTACAGAAATTCCTGACCGACACACGATAACGAGGTCCGATAATCTTCCGGCGAAAACAAGGACGCGCTTAATGGCTCTTACAGTTTAATATAGTGCCAGACTAGAGCGAAACGTTACACGTCGCGCCAGTTACCGTTTAAGCCTACTTCGAGACAACTTCGCGAAAACGATCCAGTTTCTCGGGATCCATTTGCAGACAAATGTTCGCGAAGCGCTGTTCAATAAGACGTTTATCTCGTTCGCGGAAATATTTTATTCGGTAATTTTTTAATTCGTCGGAATGTCTCAAGATGCAGTCGATGCATGGAAAAATGTTAAAAAGACAGTAAACTAAATTACGAAGCTACTACAAATTAACTTAGCTCTAAATTATCTTAACTCTAACTTAATTTAAGTCTAAACTATCTTGGCTATAAATTATCTTGAATCTAAATTAACTTAACTCTAGATTATCTTAATTCTGACTTAATTTAAGTCTAAACTATCTTATCTATCTTATCTATCTATAAATTATCTTGAATCTAAATTAACTTAACTCCAGGTTATCTTGACTCTAACTTAATTTAAGTCTAAACTATTTTGGCTATAAATTATCTTAAATCTAAATTAACTTAACTCTAAATGAACTTAACTCTATATCAATTTAACTCTAAATTAACTTAACTCTAAATTATCTTAAATCTAAATTAACTTAACTCTAGATTAACTTAACTCTAGATCAATTTAACTGCAAATTAACTTAACTCTAAATTATCTTAAATCTAAATTGTCTGAACACTAAATTAATTCAACTCTAAATTAACTCAACTCTAAATTAACTCAACTCTAAATTAACTCAACTCTAAATTAACTCAACTTGAAATTAACTCAACTCTAAATTAACAACCCCAGATTCTCCTAACAATAAATTAGCAAACAATACACACGTTAGCGAACAATAGCGCAGCTTATACTGCCCAATGAGGAAACTGTGATTTGTACCGCTATGATTCTAACCCACTCGTATTTGAACGCTAATCCTGATATCATAGGTTCAGATAATCGAGGCTCCACCGTAACACGATCCAAAGGGTACACACTGTGTCAGCCATTACATTTCGCTCGGAGGATCCGCAGAGATAGCGATTCGCGGCGAGATCCCGGCGATCCCACGGAACACGTAGCGATTGAAACATCAAATACTCGCTGGCAATTAAACGGCAGAAACGTCGGGCCTGATGCGGGAGCAAATTTGTCCGAGGAACGTGAACGATGGCGACGATTGATACGACAAAAGAGACCGTCGCGTTACGACGAATATTAAGAACGACGCGATCGCATGCGCCGCTTAAATTATTCACAGCGACGCGCGCGCGCGCGCGTGTCATTAACGTTGCACGCAGTCTGCGCGAGGGATCGTCCCTGCGATTCCGACAAAGAATCCGAATGTTTCGCGGAAAACTCGCGAGAAGAAGACTCGCCGCCGCCGCCGCAGAAACTGGGTTACTCTCGGCGATGATATTAATCCCGTTATTAATCGGCAGAACCGGCGAGATCCTAACACGGTGGAAAGCAGCTAAGCAGGAAGCAATTACTCTTGATACGTGGAAGTGATACGGAGGAAAATGAGGAAAAGCGGCGCTGGTTGCCGGATATTAAGACGGCGACTTTTTATTTCGTTCCCGCGGCAGCGTGCCGGTTAATCTAAGCCGATCGCGACGTAGAGCGTGGCCGTGTGATTCCATTAAGCCGGACGAAATGTGATTTCCCGCGACCACGGATCTGATTTCTTCGCAATTAAGGAACACTTGCCGCGAAGACATGGGCCAGGGAAATTGTGGCGTGTTGATTCTTTTTACGGAATCCAGGGAGCCGTTGCGCCGGGATCGTGTTCTGGGGAAAAAGGGAGACGGAGCTCCTTTCTTTAGCACTCGGACATTTTCGACGGAAATACATTTTGTAGAAAATTCGCTGACATTTTTATGTTGTTGTTTAAGTGATCGTAATTTTGTTTGTCCATTTTTGCGACAGATTTTTTAACGTACTAGAAACGTTAGCTTTTTAATGGATCTTAGTGAAACCTGTGAAATTTTTAATTAGTTTAACTGAAAGTTGACTGTCAAATAAGAATATTTATATTGCATTGAAAATGTGTTGATGAAAATTGTTAAATAAAATTATAAATGATTCCCAACGTACTCAATTATACAGATCAGTGGGAAACATTTAATTAATTGTCAGAAATTAGATTGTCAAATAACGATATTTACACTCCACTGAAAATGTGTCGATGAAAACTAATAAATAAAATTGTAAATGACCCTCTGTCCACTCGGTTATACAGATCACTGAGAAACATTTAATTAATTGTCAGAAATTAGATTGTCAAATAACGATATTTACACTCCATTGAAAATGTGTCGATGAAAACTGATAAATAAAACTGTAAATGATCCTCTGTCCACTCGGTTATACAGATCACTGAGAAACATTTAATTAATTGTCAGAAACTAGATTGTCAAATAACGATATTTACACTCCATTGAAAATATGTCGATGAAAACTGATAAATAAAATTGTAAATGATCCTCTGTCCACTCGGTTATACAGATCACTGAGAAACATTTAATTAATTGTCAGAAACTAGATTGTCAAATAACGATATTTACACTCCATTGAAAATGCGTCGATGAAAACTGATAAATAAAATTGTAAACGATCCTCCGCCCACTCGGTTACGCCGATCAGCGAAGAACGTTTAATTAATCGTCAGAAACTGGATAGTCAAAAAGCAATATTTGCACTTCGGATCCTAATGGACGCCGCTGTTCGTGCGACAAAGATGATAGCGGTTCACTTTAATGCTAGACCAGCGTTCCACCTATGCAGTAGATCCGCCATTGTTGCCGGTGACAGGACCTTGTCGCCTAGAAATTACTTCCACCGGCTATTCCGGAACAATCGCGATAGTACTGCGCCCAGTTCCTTTGACTTTTAGCTCTGACCTTCTTGCGCGACTCTTAATGATCAGCCGACATCGGCGCAGCGAGAAATAATCTTTCAAGAAACTACAAAGGGTCTCGGCGACTGTCGCGTGTGATCCGAGCTGAAAGGGAGCAGGGAGATATCGACAGCCAAGCAACGAGCACCGCGTGCAACTATCAAAGTATCGCGGAACTGTGCTACGGTATCGAAATATCGATTCCTTGCGAGCGAAATGTTAATGCGGCTGGCTGGTATTAATTTTAGGAACAGACCAACCTCGAATCGCTGAAAATTAAATTCCTTGTTTCGGCGGGTTCTCCAAATCGACGCCTATGCTACTTTGAAATCTGCTCGTGATTTTATTATTGCTGCGAAATGCCTAAATTCCAAAACGTCACCATTATCCTAATTATCTATTTTTCCGTGGTATTAATTCTTGCTAAACTCGACGCAACTAAGAGTCCATTTTCCCTCTTTTATTTTAGACAACTACTATGTCCGTAAGATCATTTTCTTATAATTAGTATACTATTAACAATCAAAGTTGTATTTATAAATAAGAAATACAATTCGTTATTTTACATAACTTATTCAGACCTAAATAAACAATAAGTACAGTAATTTCTCCCGGAAATGCAAAATTTCGGGTTGCTGTGAATTTCCCTGTGCTGGTCCTACGCCTATGTGATTTATTGTTACGTCGATGCTTATGTTCGATAGAAAACAGCACAAAAGATAAAAAACCGCGCTGTTACGAGATACGTGACCGATCTCTGTCGAATCGTGTCACGTGGCCTCCGAATTGCCTTCGAATCGTGTCATCATCGTTTTTATTCCAGCACGCCTTTTTCACCGACTGCCCCGAATTTCTATAAAAACGAACCGCGAGGCCCGAAGAATTGTAGCTTAGTATTCTCATATCTGCCGGTTTCGATTCCAATCTCCGAACATTTCTGGCAGAAATGACTATACTCATTTTTCTCTCCCGCTTAAACTTCCAATTGACAAACGTCTTCAACGTTCGTACCTCATGCAAATCTAAATGAAACGAAGCAATCGCATGTAATTTGTCGAAATTGAAATTTAATTTTCGAAACTCAATTTCGACGCGGAAGATTTCCCCAATCGGTCATCGATCGACTGAATATAAACCGGGGAGATCTCCCTAATGTGAAGATATTCGAGAGATCTCCTCGTTCGAACGAACGTTAACTCGCGCGACGCCGAACTATGCCGTTGTCCAAGATGTTGATTGAGTCGCATTGTTGCACCCTGTTCCAGGTAACGTTCGAGACGCCCGTATGACGGTCGCTCGACGGGGAGGGCCCTGCCAGCGTGCCTCTTCTATCGCTGTCGCCGCAGCGTACAGCCTAGCCCCGTCGAGATCCGGTCAAACTGAATCAGCTTCCATGGCTCGCCCTCTGAAGCTCGTCGCCGCCGTCGGCCGGTTGTTACTTATCACATGGCCTATCAGCCGGCGGAGCAGCGTGGCCCGCGTGGTGCCGGGCGACGCCCGAGTGACACGGACGACAGGGACACACAAACACGGGCATAGTGACAGTGCTCTTCGCGTACCCGACCCGACCAGGCCCGGCTCGACTCGGTTCGGCGCCCTCGGCCGAGAGAGAGAAGGAGGAAGAACGAAAGTGAGAGAGAGAGAGAGAGAGAGAGAGAGAGAGAAAGAGAGTGAGAGGGAGATTGAGAGGGAGATTGAGAGGGAGAAAGGGAGAAGGGGGAGAGAGATAGAGAGAAAGTGAAAAAAGGGAGAAAAGACCCGTGGCGTCCAGGTACCGTCGTCGGGTCGCGCGATCAGACTCAACACACATACGTTCATATCCCGCAAGTGCTATGCCTTACACGTTGTTACCGATACTACACGCAGCCACACCGACACGCGCACGTACACACGCGACGCCGCGGCGCGTGTCCGCGATCGATCGTAGCGAAGCGAAAAAGAAGAAACGAGAGGAAATGATGGAGGAGAGCGCGAGATCGTGGCTGACATCCCTGAAACGAGTGACCGGAGTGCGACCCCGCGAGTCCCGTTCTTCCGCGGAGAACGCGTTGGAGGAGCGGCGTCGGTGCATTTCGGTCGTGGACAAGCAGAGAGTTCGGAGCGAGGCATGCTGAGAGAGAGAGAGAGAGAGAGAGAGAGAGAGAGAGAGAGAGAGAGCTGTCCTCGAGAGGAGACATCAACGACCGACGGATCCTCGGTACTCGCGAATTACAGGCTCTCGATTGTTGGAACATCGAATTATCGCGAACGGACGGCGAACGATGAGACGGACTCGGGGGAAACGGTGGGATGACGAGAGGGTAGGTTTGTTTGTGCTCGCCGGGAAACTCGACGAAACGCTCTCCCGTGATCGATCTTTTACTGCGTACTTGTTTTCTGTGACGAGCGCTCCCGTTGTTGACGCTTCTTCCTCCGCGGGAATGTCGGATCTGTTTCGTTCCCGGTACAGTATTCTCTGCGATAACTGTTCCAGTTTTCGGTCTGCCGAGTGACAGTTACGGACTCGGTGCTTCGGTGTTGCCAGGCGGAATACGGAAAGGTGGGGAGCATTGCTGACTGGCTTGGGATCGGGTCTGATCAGCGACGAGAGCAACGGGAGGGGGAACCGACGCACGCGCAATGCTTCGCGGTCGTGTAGCCTCTGATTGGAGTCGGCGTCGCGTTGCTTCCCCCTCCCGTTGGTCGCGTTGCTGAGAGAACCCGTTCCCAAAACGATCTAGCAATGCTCCCCCACCGTTTTGTATCCTGTCTGGCAACACAGTTACGGCAGAGGTGCTACATTTTGCCGTCGAACGCGGAGAAGGATGCGATTGGAAAAGGAAGACGGTGAGAAGTTAACCTCTTTGCACACGGGTCAGACTTCTGATGGAGATTTCATAGTTCTAAATGAGAGTGTTATTTATTTTTTTGTCTAATATCGAAATAAAATTTGATTTCACTTCTATCGAAGTCTAAGAATGAAAGAAGATGAAGGTAAAAGGGAAAAATTGTCTCGTTCTATCAGGGGAATTATTGAGAAGGAAGAATAATAGAGGGTTTTTAGACAGTTATCGTAGAGATATTCTTTTGACAGAGATCGAGAGAATACTGTATTGTCGCGGGCTATATCGCGAATGTCACAAGCCAAGTGCAATTTTTCGAGCTGCTCGAAAACGAGGAAATGTTCGAAACGATGCGAATTATTCGAAACATCCGATTATTCGAAAGCAATCGAATTTTTGAGCGCTCGTAAGACTTCGAGGTAGCTGGGGACGAATTTTCGACCGAAACATTTTCGAATGTCCAAGTCGAAAATATTCGTGTCGGCCGTATTTCTCGAACGTTCACGTACGCGCGAGCAAATGCAATATGTTTCACAAGGCGCGAGTATCCGAGCCGGTCGGATTTATCGCGTGACTCGCGCTGTTTCGGACAGTTCGTCGATTTCGAGTAACCCGAGAAAAAAGAACGACCGCTCGACTCGGCTCGAAAGATCGATCGTCACTCGACTCGAAGTTCGAGTACTCTCGCGCACTTCTAGTCGCGGACGCGATATTTGGAAGCTGTAAAATCGAGCCGCAAAATCGGGCCACGAAACAATCGCTTCGCGATAGTTTGGACAACGGGCTCTCGTTCGGATTCGATTCGGCCGCAAGATTTCTCTGCAGAGTCTCCTGCGGATCCATTGTCCCGACGTTCGAACGCGATCGCTTTTTGGCTCGCGCCGATTTTGCGACCTGGAAACATCTCGCGTCCGCGACAGTGCGCGCGTATCGACTACGACCGGGAACCGATTGATCGCGCCGAACCGACCTCGCGTCGCCGGGAGTGACCCGATGCGAACGCGAGTTCGTCCGTTTTGTTCTGTTCCCCGTATATTGTTCTCTGTTCCCTTTGAGCTCCCGTATTTTGGCGGCGAACGGTCAACCGACGAAATTCCTGCGAGACGATCCGCTCGATTGTGGTGCCGCGTGTACTTTCGACGCGCCATTCTGTGCACCCTTGCGTCGACTGTGATCACGACGGATATACAGTAATGTCTCTCTAATTGACGCTCAGTTTGTCCTTAAAATTGGGAAGAGGAGATGCGATTATTCGAGCCTTGCGGTTCGTTTTTACAGTTACGAATTGTCAACAACTCTAAAAACGAGCTGCAAAGCTCGAATAATCGTATCCTCTCTTCCCAAATTGTCCATTTTTGTGCACAATCTGAGCGTCAGTTAGGGAGACATTACCGTAATTGTTAGAAGTCTTTCAGAGGAAAATGCCGATTAACACACACGTGCTTAAACCCGCGCTGCCACGCGGGTTAACGAGTATTCTGTAGTCGGGCACTCGGCCGGGTAAGTTCAGACGACTCATTGTTATCTCTCGCGAGCTTTTTTTTCATAATCCTGTGAAGGAGGAACTGTTCTTCCGTGGACACGGCAGTCGGTTTCTTTGCATTCTCATTCTGTAATTGGAGGTTAGATTTGTCCTGGTCTAGTTTTCTAGAGATCCCGACAATGCTTCACTTTTAAACCGAACGATTAGACTGTTCTTTTGATCGATTCATTTCATCGTAGCTCTCACTTTGCGCTTCGATTGTGAAACGTTTTCATCGACTTTTCTGTTCGTGAAACTTCATTCGGAGCTGCCTCTTCCTTCTAGTTCGTTAATTTCGTCGAACTACGATCGTTTATGAACACATAATATGTCTAACATTATTAACATTGTTTCATTGTTTCAAGATAACATTAATTTGTTTCATTAAAAATAGCAAATAGACACGGTGACATGATCTCCCGATAACTTCAAACGAATTACGGACTACAGTAATGTCTCCCTTACTGACGCTCAGATTGTGCACTAAAATGGTCAATTTGGGAAGAGGAGATACGATTGTTCGAGCCTTGCAACTCGTTTTTATAGTTGTTGACGATCGATAACCATACAAAAACGAGCCACAAGGCTCGAACAATCGTATCTCCTTTTCCAAAATTGTCCATATTTGTGGACAATCTGGGCGTCGATTAGAGAGACACTGCTGTATGCAAGAACATCCTTAAATTCTTCCAACGTGCTTCGTCGCTCGAAATTTCATCCAGCCGATTTTATCGCGAATAGAATCCGCAGTCCAAACGATGATCACGTTAGAACAACGTCGGAACACCGTGCCCTAAATTCTTGATCACAGTTTGTAACTGGTTCCCGCAGTTAACTCTCGAACGTAACGCTGTACGAAACTCCGTAATTTCGCTTGCGAAGACGAGCGATTCATTTTCGCAGAAACGGGCGAGATCGGCCCGATCGTTTGTTCGGTTGGCACATCGGGCCATCGATCCGGGCGTCTGAACTTGGTCGGGCCGAGCCCGGCGTGGTGGTTCCTGTTGCGCCGAAGTGCTGCTCAAGTGCACTGTGAAAATCTGAAAATGCGACGGGTCGCGGGCGCAGTTCGGAGTTTCAAATTACAGGTGAGCCTGAGATTGCATTCGCAACCGGAACGAACGTAATAGCCGCACACGACAGACACAGACCCGCTGGTAAACGTACACGACACACACACGCATGCACAGGTATACTCGGAGGATTTACACAGATAGACACACAGTTAGACACACCGATATATACACAGATAGACACACAGATAGACATAGAGGTAGACACACGGATAGACACACAGACAGATAGACACATATAAAGGCGTACAGATAGATAGACACACAGAAAAACACACGGAGATCCGCGCAGAGAGACACAGAGACGGATAGACACATATGAAGGCATACAGATAGAAATACACATAGAAAGACACACGGAGATCCGCGCAGAGAGACATACAAATACATGCATGGAGAGAGCACGTGGTCACACGAACGAGCCCAGGAAACCACAGAGGGAATGCGAGAGAGGGAGAGAGAGAGAGAGAGAGAGAGAGAATTGAAGTGAGTGTAACGAGAGCAGGAATGAAGCCGAAAAGAGCACAAAGAAACAGCGGAATAAAATACGGGAGATAAATAAATAAAAGAAAGGATGAACGCGCGCGCGAGAGAGAGAGATAGAAGGAGAGTACGCGATGAATCCGGGGAGAGCGTAATCTCGAGACGTAACGCAATAAGTGCTTCGTTAAAATGAAATAAAAAAAACCTGCAATAAAGTGCTTCGAAAAAAATAAATAAATAAATAAATCGTAGTTGATTAAACGAGAGGGTTTAAAGAGCAAAAGAAAAAAAAGAAAAATCCTTACTATTAAGCCGAACTAAAGGTAAAACCTAATTAACGTCGCGTCGCGAATTATAAAAATAGAGTACGTAGAAAACGAAGAATATGACGAAGACGAAGAAGAAGAAGAAAAAGAAAAAGAGGAAGAAGAAGAACAAGAGGAGACGTAAACGAAAAAGAAAAACAAAACAATGTGTGTTTGTATGTTTCTATGTTTATATAATCCCCGCGTGTGAGAGCGAGGCTGTAGAGAATCTAGAAGACGCACAAACGTTCGAGACGATATTAAAAACAAATAAAAAAAAAACCAAGAAAATAATAATAATAATAATAACAACGGACAGCGAACGCGAGAACGCGACAGAGAGCGAGAGAGAGAGAGAGAGAGAGAGAGTGTGTGTGTGTGAGAGAGAGAAAGAGATGGGGAGAGTGTAAATGCGTGAGTGAGAGAGAGAGAGAGAGAGAGAGAAAGAGAGGCGCAGACAGAGCGAGTGGAGAAAAAAGCGTGAAAAACGCGCGAGCGAAGCGACGCGCGACGCCGTGAATCGCGCGATATATCGACGGGAAACGCGAGGTTTTTCCGTTCGCAGGTGCGTGTGTCATGTAACAACGATTACGGGGCGCATAACGTCGGTTGTAAACACGGCTCGCATCGCCGGCAAGAGCCGCGGCGCGTGTTCGGCCGTTCACGTTTGGCCACCTACGTTCGTCGGGAAATATATTTCGTACCTGCTTGTGGGATGTTGCGAACGCGATCGGTGTGTGCGTGTGTTTTCTCTTTTCGGTTTTTCTTCTCTCGTGTTTTCCCCTCCTTTCGTTTGGATTTCTATACGTTTCTGTTCTTTTTTTTTTCTTCACGACGCAAGAGGAGAGAAAAGGGGGAACGGTGTGTGTAGAGGAAACGTATAAGAGTTCGACGACGCCGATGGCCACTGCCGTAAAAATTGCGAGCGCAGAGAGAGGACAGACTTTGTAGACGTTCTTCTCCACAGTTCAGTTGCGATTACAGGTGGATTACACACGCTCGTGCAACACAAAACACGCTCGCGCAGCAAAGCCTAGTTCGTTGTGTGTATCGTTTCGCACGGTGACCGATCCGAAGAGGAGTTTTGCTCCGCGCGGGAACGACGAATCTCTGTTCGCCGCTCGTCAACGGTGTATCATCAGACCGCGGATGATTACCGCGGATCCGCGCGTTCGATCGACGAAACGATGAAAACGATTGATCGTCGTCGAACGCGAATCGTATTCTTCGCGGACGGCTCGACTGTCGCGCCGCGACAGCGATGAAACTTTTTCTAAAGCGCAACCATGTTACTCGTTCCGTTGAGTTTCGAACAGGTTCTCTGCTGGACGCGCGTAAGATCGGCGGTCTGGTCGACAGGTTTTTTTATATTTAAAGATGATCGATGGGTGCCGAGATACTTCAGGCAGCGGGCGCGCGTTCCTTTCGAGCGGCGAATCTGACCGCTGCGACAAGGTATGCGACAATTCCGCGCGATTTTATTCGTCGCGACGCACCAAATTCGAGATCTAGAGTCACATTTTTTACTGTGAAATCGTGTTTTAATCGAGAATTAATTTGTCAAAAATTGTCGCTTCGATGGCGAGCTTCTGTGAAACTAATCGAAATTTTCGAAATTTTCTCGCGTCTCAATGCGAACTATGAAAGGATTGTCTAGAAAAAGATACCACGAAGATCATGCGAAAAGAAATGATTTTTTGAGAAATTTGTTTACAATTCGAGTGTCGAACCACTGAATAGGGAAGCATCGCGCAACCCTAATCGCGCGATGATCTTTTCAACGATGGACGTCCGAAGTCGCCTCTACCTGAAGTATTAGCACGCGCATACGAACGACCTTGTACATTGTTGAAGCTTATAGAATATGATTTAGAAAAGAAAGTTCTTTTTTATAATTGATTTACTATAACCGTTTACCCTATCCCACATTTTACAGTACACAGCCGACACAGCGGTTCCTCTGCCGACAATGAATCGATGACACGAGGCAACGCATTCGCCCGAGAAAATCTCGTTTCGGTAGTTACCGTCGAAAATGGCATTACAACGCCAGCCAAACACGTTCTAGCGGATTCTATAATTTTCGGGTTTCGTCGAAGCGGCTTAATGAACGAGTTCCATGCTGGCTTACCGTGTCAAAATTCCCGCAGATTGTAACGCAATCAGGAACCTTTGAAATCAAATTGCAGCCGCGGGTCTCGATTTATTCTGGAACGAGGAATTGTCCACGACTAACGAAACTCCAACAGTATAATTCTTTGGTAAATAATAGACTGTCACAAAATAGATTTCCTACTTCGTCGTGTACCAACACCCCAACACGAAACACTGCTTTTGTTTTTTTTTGTTTTTTTTTTAATTTAAATCGATTCTCCGATTTGTTTGCTCGCATTTGTAGACACGTGGGACACGCAATTGGTAAGAAATATACAATTAGTATCGCTGTAGTTGCATAGTTTCGCCCTCGAACGCTCCTCAAAAACAGTTGCACGAAAGATAATTTAACAGATTTATTAATTTTCATTTTATACCTTCGTTTCGTTAATTTTCTCTAATTTCATATTTTATTTAAATATCTGAAATCGCAACGTAATCACGAATAAAAGAATTTTACTGTCTGAAACAAACAAAATAAAAACAAAATGGGTTTCGATTTTCATTGAAGGAGCGTGCGAGGTTTCAAAAACAGCGCATGTCATTTCAATTTCGTTATCGTGTACAGTTTTTAAAGTTCGAGGATCATTGTCGTCATCGAAGAACATTTGCGATCCGAATAACGAAATGACATCATGAAAGAAAGGTTACTATTTTTCTATATTCATCCTTTTTTTAGTACAGCGATAATAAAATCGAGTTACTGGCTATGTGCAACATCTGCAACCATAATTTATTCTTATTTCGAGAACGAGCTTCGAAGTTTGAGAACTACGAACGACAACAAAATTTAAGTAACATGCGACATGCTTCCTAATCAAACTCATCGCGACCAATTACCAGCGGAATCGATACCGGCGAAATCACCGAAGTGGTTCCAGCTGTGTGTCCAACCCAAACACACGTGTCTCTCTATATGTACTTATCGCCCGATTACGCGCGGATACGTAATTAAAAGATATTCATCGAGCGAAAAATATGTTTGCAAGGCGTCGGTCACGAGAAGCACACTTTACGATAGAATTACTCGTTGAAAGCGTCGTCTGCGACTACGGCGAATAATCATTATTTTTTCAGAGACGGTCGAACAAAAAATCCCTCACGTTCCAACACGTTTATGTTGTCGTTTGATACCGACGTACAGTAATTTCTCCCTAATTCGCGCTTAGATTGCGCAAAAAAAGAGATAATTCAGAAAGAAGAGATTCGATTGTTGAGCTCTGCGTCTCATTTTTATAGTTGTTAACAATCGGCGACTATACAAACGAGGTGCAAGTCTCGAACAATCGCATCACCTTTTCCCAAATCGTCCATTTTCGTGCGCAATCCGAGCGCGAATTACGGAGAAATCGCTGTACATTCCCGAGGATAATTATCGAACGTATCGAGACTGTACCGCGCGCGTCCTTGTTAAACCTGCTAGAAGCGTTCACTCGTTCAGGTAAGTCAGACACCATTACAGTAGAAATTCGAATCGTGCGCGATTAGTCGAAGCCGAACACGACAGCGCATTGCGAAATAAAAAGATCTATCCGACGTACGACTGACAGTGGTACGGCGTGCTACTACTGTTTCCGATTAACTATAAATACACACGGACACACACGTAGAGAACGACGAAGGACTCGCGCACATCGAAATGGCCTCAGCAAAAGCTTCAGAGTTTTCCCGGGCGATTCTCGCACCCGCCGCACCAGTGTATCTTCGACATTTAACTCCAAATAGGATGCCAACGAGTTTTTTCGATTTGATCGATCGCGATCGATTTAGTGTCACAGTCGGAAAACTGTAGGACGTCGTAACGTATAGTTTTTAATGACAATACGTAAAGTAGTAGGAATGTCAAAAGGGAAAAAAAGAAAAAAGACGTTGTGCCACATGCCGTAATCACGCGATGGCGTGCATACATATATTCATACCGGCGCGCTTCTATTTTTGTATGTGTATAGTAAGGGAAAATTGTAAAATATGATATCGATTATAGTGTTGTACATACGAGACAGTATTACATATCGTGGTAATTGCATTCGAACGCTTTGAAGCTTTCAAGTCCTTAGAGGAACCCTTTCATCTACTCAAAGTACTCGTTACGTAGATTTAGCGCGACTTTTCAACTAAACCGTTCTGTTGAAACTCGAGAATTATTTTTTTCGTAGTATCGACGACGTTAATTCTCTGACTGGCACCCCGCTTCGACGCGCAAATCGTATTCGAAACATCGAGTAACTCATCGAAGTAATTTCCATTCTGTGAACTACTCAGAAATTAACTAATTTATTTGTCCAAGGTTTGTGTCAGGGTTGCGCAGAATTACGATCGAATTACTCAAGGAATCATAATTAGAAAGTAATCTACATTAATTGTAGTAATTGATAATAATTGATTAAATATATTGAATATATTGAATATATAATTGAATATATTGAATATATATTGAATATATTGAATATATAATTGATTATATTGAATATATAATTGAATATATTGAATACATAATTGAATATATTAAATATATAATTGAATATATTGAGTATATTGAATACATTGAATATATTGAGTATATTGAATATATTTAATATATTGAATATATAATTGAATGTATTAAATATGTAACTGAATATATTGAATATATAATTGAATATATTGAATACATAATTGAATATATTGAATAAATAATTGAATATATTGAATACATAATTGAATATATTGAATATATAATTGAATATATTGAATATATTGAGTATATTGAATACATTGAATATATTTAATATATTGAATATATAATTGAATGTATTGAATATAGAATTGAATATATTGAATATATAATTGAATATATTTAATATATTATTGAATATATTGAATATATTGAATATATAATTGAATATATTTAATATATTACTGAATATATTGAATATATTACTGAATATATTGAATATATTGAATATATAATTGAATATATTGAATACATTGAATATATAAAATACATTAAAAATAAAATGAATTGGAAAATGAAATGATTTGTATGGAAATTATTTTGACGAGATATTTAAAAGAAAATTACGTTTCCTTCTATACTTTTTAAATAAAAATAAAGCTTTAATTTCCCCACGAGATAAAATGCTCTATTCGTGTCTGCTGTCTTCTATTTGTGTACGGTCTCGTCGCAAAAGCGACAGATCGGATTTTACGAGGATAACCCTTAGCAAGATATGCATCGTTCCGATGAAGCTTCGCGTAACTGACACTTGTAGCTCGGTTGCCAGATAAAACAGATTGTGTCGGCCGGTTGAATATGCTCAGAATTGGGGATACTGCCAGTCAAAGAGTTAATATTGACCGGCAACGGGCAAGACGGTCAGTCCCGGCGAGATCAGTAGTAGCGGACCGTACTAGTCAGACGCGAGACCGAGACCGAACCTTCGTCCGTCCGTCCTGGCGACGCTAATGATTTTTCCAGTGTTTGAACGGCGACGGGTAAATTGACACGAGGCGACCGGACGACCGGACGTAAAACGATTAAACACAATTCGGTGGAATTTATGTTAAGACGAAAGAAAAAAGAAAAGCGGTCAATTATCTGCGGTACTTTTACGTTCGATGAACGATCGAGAGAATGTTTCACCGAGCTTGCGCGCCGACATTTTTACACACGAACAACGGTGTTACACGAGGATGTAAGCATGACTTCGAGTTTGTATAAAGACGAATGTAGTTTGTCTAATTTAATTTAAGTATCGTCATGTACCTTTATTTATGTTTATATAATGTGAATACCATTTAGATAAATATAATCATTTATCTCATCCGATTCAGATTTATTCTTCACTCAACACGACGAAACTGTGGCTATTGTTTTCTGTTCCTTATGTGTTTTCGAATTCGCAACTATTTACAACATTCCCGCATAAAGATGTATGTTTATTAAGAAAACTGATCAACAGTTGATAAATTGTATCAGTTTCATTTGAAAATGAGCATCACTCGTCTCGTTTTATTCCCCGTGAAATTAAAAACCAGAGCATTATCTTACTTTTGTTATTAGTTTTTAACAACGCAACCCATCTCGATTTATTGCTGGCATTCGTAAAGTTATTACGGGAAACTTTGGGACTCCCGGAACGTGGTATTTTTCTTCCACGAGCCAAGATCAAACTGGCGCCAAAAAATCAATCAACGGGGCAAAAGATTTATTATCCTTTCATCCGATTCAAAGCGTTCCGAAGCAACGCGCCGCCGTTGTGAACGCTCGATATCGCGCGCTCGCGTATTATTCTTCAATTAGTTCTTAAGCTCGCGTCCTCGAAAAATCATTGTCCGCCCAGCCTGGATCTTTCAGAGACGCGACGGAGACATGGAACGCGCCGAATTCCGCTTTAATTCGCGTACGTTTGTTACCGTTTTAATTACTTTCACGGCCAGTTTTAATGACTTTCGTAACCAGTTTTCGCCATCGACGATGATCGAATTATCTTCGGTTAGTTTATAATTGCTATTTGTAACTAAAAATTCAAATCGCTCCATCGTTTGATTTTTTTAAGCAACTGATTTCTTTCCAAGCAGCTGTTAATTCGTATTTCTCCCTTTTATTGCTATTTAATCTATATTCACTATCATTGTCACTATTATTTTTACTTCTTCATTTTTCTTATACTGTAATATAAGTGTTTTGCTTTCTTTCTATTGCTTGCAAATCTTCTTGAACTTTTTGTAACAAATAGGTTTCCACCGCTTCAAAAGAGAAACAAAGGAAAAGCAAAATTATAGCGTGAAATAAATAAATAATAATAATAAAGTAATAATACAAATAATAATAAAAATAGTGATAAGAATAGTAATAAAATAATAATAGAAATAACGATAAAAACAGTAATAAAATAATAGTAAAAATAACGATAAAACTAGTAATAAAATAATGATGAAAAAAATAATAAATATCGATAAATATTATCGTTACTATTATTTTCGGTCGCCGATTAATTCACCGAAAAACATTCGATCGTTTCAACCGGTTTGGAAGAGTTGCAGCCTTTTAAGAATACCGGACGGTTGCTCGGCCGATTTCCAAGCGTGTAATAATAAGCGCGTGCTGCATCGATCACGTCGAAATGGTACAGTTTAAAGAGCGGCGGGTACGTCGGAGCGGCAATTATGGTTCGCGTAATGAGGGATGAGACGTGCGGGTCCCTATGTGTCCCGGTTCCGCGGACTCGTCGATATTGGCAGCGAGACCGGTCTACCGGCAAATATCTGGCTTGATTTTAGGCCGAGTTATTTACATACGAATGGAGACCGTGCCGAATGTATTTGCCAAACATGTTTTTTCTTCCTGCGAGCGCACTCGGCATTTCCGAGCGGATCCGACCGTGGAATATGTCGCGTACAAAGCGGACGGGAACGATGCTCGCCGGTCGCGGCTGATGATTCATGCTACAACCGCCGGCCCCGTTAATTTGTTTAACCGATAATATTGTTTCCGGGACGGTGCGGCCGGCACGTGAGCCTGTCGGTCATAAATTTCAGCAGGCCTGGGAGAAATAGATTTTTGAAATAGCTAATAGACTGTTAATATTTTTATCTTCTCACGGAATAGAGAATTTGGCAAATAAACGTTTTATTGAAATGGTGTTAAACGTATGGAAGTAGCGTTTGATATTTATTTAACCACGTAATAATCGTGTACAATTTCTACTTTTAAAAAAGTTTATTTGCCAACTTCTGTGTTACTTGAGAAATTTTTTAGGGTGACAGAGGAACTAGTTTATTATTATTATTTATTCATTTATGCGCACAGATAAAGGGAATCTTTTGTTATCGAAGAAGAAAGAAAAAGCAAGAGATTTTATATAGCCATCGCACGAGTACAATAAAAAAGTCGAATATATTTACATGGATTATAGTATAATAACCAGTGTGTGATCACTGTTATATTTGCAATAATATTGTATTTAATTGGTGAACCTTTTTGCTTGGTTTAAGTGATTATACCGTTTTAATCTAAAATTTTGTTAGTATCGACACGAATTAATTCATTAACCAATGGGTTTTTATGTTGTGATAACAATTACTATAAAAATTGTTTTCATCCAGTGCAACAATGTATAGAATACAATGTAAGAGTAGTCTTTTTCTCATGATCATCTTCAGCGAATTAGAAATAATGTACGACCACGTTCGAACACTTTTCACTGTTTCAAACGCGATCTTTCCATTGTTTTAAATCGAACCGACTCATTTCGGTCACGAATGCATAAAATCCGCCCTCCGTCGATCAGCACCGGGAATCCTAAAATCACCACGATCGCAAGAGTATCCTATGCCACTCGGATCAAAGAGATGCAAAAACTTCTTGCGGACAGCGCCTTTTTGTTCCGCGACCGCGCCGATCGTTGTTTTAATCGCGAACGCGAACGGTGCGCCAATATAATGCGTATCAAGTGTCAGGTCTTAGTTCAACCTTTGTG